>NC_072043.1:5089657-5212157 GCF_027791375.1 Indicator indicator
TGCTATTTTATTTTAATTTAATTTTATCTTATTTTATTTTTATTTTACTTCTATTTCATTTCATTTTTATTTCTTCTTCTGGTAGGTCAAGCTTGTATCTGCATGCACAGAGGCTGCTTCAGGCAAGAGGATATTTGCTGGCTGGATGAGTAGCCAGGATAGATAGAAACGCTCCCATAGCCACACACAAAATCTGGCTGAGATATACCTGAGCCCCACTGGGAGCTCTAAGAAGTTGGGGTTTGTGTTGGTGCACGCAGCCATCACGGTGCCCTGCACTGCATCTTTTGTCAACATGAGAGCTGCTGTCCAGCTGGGGGATCCCCAACACAGGAGAGATGTGGACCTGCTGGTGAGAATCCAGAGGAGGGCTGCAAAGATGATCAGAGGGCTGAAGCACCTCTGCTGTGGGGACAGGCTGAGAACTCTCAGCCTGGAGAAGAGAAGGCTCAAGGAAGACCTTAGAGCAACATTTCAATATCTAAAGGGGACCTACAGGAAGGCTGGGGAGGGATTGTTTAGAAGGGCTTGGAGTGATGGGATGAGGGGCAATGGTTTGAAACTGGAGCAGGGGAGGTTTAGGGTGGGCATTAAGAAGAAAGTAGCTCCTTACAGTGAGAGAGGAACAGGTTGCCCAGGAATGTGGTAGAGGCCCCAGCCCTAAAGACATTCAAGGTCAGAACCCAAGGAGCTGAAGCATCGCTGCTTGTGCATCACTTCCCCTCCCAAAATGCCACCCGGAGCATTGATTTTCAGTTGCCCATCAACACTCTTCCACTTTTAAATGCCTTGTGTTTTAATTAATAAAAAGAGAAGCTAAATGAAGAGTTCTGATGGGCTCTCTTATCCTGTAATTAAAGCCTTTTTTTTTTTTTTTTTCTTGGAGTGCAGGCATGGAGGCACTCAAACAGCATTTCCGTGCAGTGGGAAGGTCTGGGAGCAGCAGATGTGTACTCTGGGTTGTGAGCAAAGAGAATGAATGAGCAGAAATGCATCAGGGGAGGGTTCACATGGGGGATTGAAATGTCTCTGTTATGTGCTGTCACCAAAGCAGAGCTTTAACTAGGAGCTCTCTATAGGGTGCTTGCATAACTGCTGTGCTAACATTAGCTCCTGCACAGGGCAGGGAGGCTGGGTGGGGGGACAGGGGTTAATCTGGAGAGAGCAGGATTAGTTCTGCTTGGGTGTTTTGAATTCTTTCCCTCCTTACATCCTCACTGCCCTCCCTGTGAACTAGAGAATGGAAATGATGGTCAAGGTGGACATACCTCTGAGAGAGGACATGAAGAAGAGTGCAGCCAGGGAGGTTCTTAACTCTGCCCTGGTGAGGTTGCACGTGGAACATTATGTCCAGTTCTGGACTCCCTTGTTGAAGAAGGACAAGGAACTACTGGAGAGCGTCCAACAGAGTGCCACAAGGATGTTGTTGGGACTGGAGAGGCTGAGAGACCCTGGGGGTGTTTAGCCTGGAGAACGCAGGCAAAGGGAAACTTCTCAATGCCCAGCAAGAGCTAAAAGGTGGGGGACAAGATGATGGGGCTGGGCTCTTCCCAGTGGTGCCCAGTGACAGGACAAGGAGCAAGGGACAAAAAGTGGAACCTAGGAGGTTCCATCTGAACTTAAGGAGAGACTTCTTTACTGTGAGAGTGCTGGAACCCTGGAGCAGGCTGTCCAGAGAGGCAGGAGGCTGCCACATCCCCAGCTGCCCAGGACATTCACTGTTGTTTCTCTTCCTGACAAGGTGGTTCTTGTCCTGCGTGCTGGCTTTCAGCTGGAGCATCCCATATCCCACATCAAAGGTGTCCCAGGGCTCTGTCCTCCCAGCTCCTCTATTCCCCAGGACAGTGAGGGCTGGAAGTGTTTGTTGATTCTACAACAGGGTGCAAAATCCTCCCATATCTGGGCCAGAGGGAAAAGATCTTAAGTGAGTTGGTCAGTGCCTGCTTCCTAGCATGTCCTCTGAGCATGCAAGGAGCAAGTGACAGTGTTAGGAATGGGGTGACACAGGAGTCCAACCCAGGAGCTGAGGGCATGAGGGTATTGCCCTGCTGAAGTTGGCTTCTCAGCTCTGCAGCTCCTCCCTTGCATCTTCTGAGTCCCATTTGAAAGGGCAGTACCCCACATGTGCCTTTCTGCTTGACTCCCCTTTGAATTCTGCAAACCCTGGCTGTGGCGAAACTGAAATCCTCTGTGTGCTGTCACCTCAATCTCCCTTTGGGACACAGCTCAGTGTGGTGAGATCTCATCCCTACGTGCTTGGGAGAACGTTCAAGCAGACAGTTTCCAGCTCAGGTCTAATTTCCATCAACCTTTAGCTGGTGATTTTGCAGCTAGCTCCCTTCACCTCTGGTCCAAACAGCTGTGCTCTTGGGGGGCATGACAAGGCAGGAAGATCTTCAGGCAGATGCTCTAACTCAAACTGCTGTTTAATGGGGATGATTTAAATGGAAATCATGAGAGCTTACTGCAGGACAGTCCACCCTCTCCCCAGCAGTTGTGTTGTGTGCTTTACGATCTGAGCTTTCGCAGGACTGGATTAGTTTGTTTTCATTTCTCCTCTTGCCTGCTGATCGTCCAACTGTCTCAGTGTTTGGGTGAGATGCAAAGATGCTTAGAAATACCAATAATAATTAAAAATAACAGGCAGTGGAACCAAAACTGCAGCCTGCAATTTGGCTAGTGGCCATTGGAAACAGCTCTGAGATAGGACGGGTAGGAAAATCCCTAGTTCTGGAGGCTCTGGGTGGTGGTGGAGGCATTCTGATGGCTGGCAGCCCCCAAGCCCTTCTCTAACTCTCCCTGCAGTGTGTGTTTTAAGACCTGCAAGATGTATTTTCTCTCTACATCTAGTCAATCCAACATCCCACCCTTCGAGCCCATCTGGCTTTCTGCCCACAAGATGATGTTCTATAAACCACCCTTAAATGCAGTGTCTGGGAAAGTGCCTTTATGTTTTAATTTCCAAATAGGCAGGCAAAATTGAGTGCTCTGATTGGCATCTGCAATCAGAGCCCCATTCAGCCAGAGCTGTGAAGGGAGCTGATTGCAACCAGCACTGCTCTGACCTTCTGGGGCCTCTGCTGCTGCCTCTGCTTCATTAACAGGATAAATATTTTTCCAGAAACAACATTTCTGAGCTGCCAGAAGTCATGATGGGGCTGGGGACTATTCTGTGGTGCAGGGGCTGTGCTGAGGCAGTTCTCTCATGTTCTACAGCTTAAGATTTTGGGGGATAAAGAAGTATTTTTGGCAGGCTGGTGATGCTGCTTGGGATGTGGCTTGGGGACACCTGGGTTTCGTTTCTGTAGTGCCACCGAGTGGCACAGTGTGATTTGATCCTTCCTCCTTCCATGCTTGTCTTGCCTCAGCAGCTTTCATCCTTCCTTTATCACTGAGCTTGTGAGTGGTGCAAAACAAGGACCCTATTTTGGGATGTATTGCCTAATAGAGGCATCTCAGCTCTGCAGCAGAGAGCTCCTCAGCTTGCTCCTGCATCATCAGCTGCCCAAAGCTCGTGGACACTGAGAGGGTGGAGTGTGGCCAGAGAAGGGCAACAAAGCTGGGGAAGGGTCTGGAGAACAGGGATGGTGAGGAGCAGCTGAGAGAACTGGGGGTGCTTAGCCTAGAGAAAAGGAGGCTGAGGGGAGACCTCATTGCTCTCTGCAACTCCCTGGCAGGAGGTTGGAGTGAGGTAGGGGTTGGTCTCTTCTCCCTACTAACAAACAGTAGGACAAGAGGAAATGGCCTCAGGTTGTACCAGGGAAGGTTTAGGTTGAATGTTAGAAGAAAATTCTCTGCTGAAAGGGTTTCCAAACACTGGAACAGGCTTCTCAGGTAGGTGGTTGGATCCCCATCCCTGGAGATGTTTCAAAGAGGTATCTGGGGTTGTTTAGTCTGGAGATGGGCAGGCTGAGGGGAGACCTTCTGGCTCTCTTAAGTTCTAGTGCCTTGGGATAACGTCTCAGCAGTTATAGAGGCAATGATGGTAATGGGATAATAAAGTGGGACTGGGACATTTGTGTCCAAGGAGCACTCCTGGACCCCATCAGGTTCAGCAGTAACTTGTCCCCATCACCCCTTGTCTTTACCATGGGACTCCTTGTAGCAAGAGAGTCTTCGTTGTTCTGCTACCACCTTTTCTGTACTGGTCCATGGTGATAAGGTCTCCCCTCAGCCTTCTCCTCTCAGGGTTGAACAAACCCAGCTCTCAGCCTTTCCTATGGCGTGGGTGACAACCCTCAGTGCTGTGCTGTGACCACACTGCAGTGCCCATGGGTTGCTATCATCAAACGCCCACAGCATGCTGGAGCTTGGTACTGGGCTAACAGCATCTGCAGCATCAGCTGAGCCCCTCCAGTGAGTTACAGCCTGGTCTCTGCCCCAGGGGCCTGTTAGCATCCTGCAGCCAGTAATAGATGTTTTTAATTCTCAAGGAATTATTGAACAAACATCAGGGAAATATGTTTTACAGTCCAGAGCTGGCTCTGAGCATCGTTAACATTGTTATTGGAGGCGAGGTGGATGATTTAAGCAGGGACCTCTGACAAAGACACACACCTGTCCAGGAATAAAAGGCTGCCATTTAATACCCGTGCTGTTAATTAAGGAGAGGATGAGGGTCAAGTGTAATGCCCGTTTCAAAGGTCTCCTGAGCCCAGCAGGCAAGGTGGCAGTGCTAATACCTCCTTTGCTGCTCCTTGGCATGCTGAGCAGGCACCAGCTGAGGCAGGGGGGGGGGGGTGCTGCTGAGGGCACACAAGTGTCGGGCACCTCATGTCAGCTGTGGTCTGATGCCACGTAAGCTCAGCACCGAGCCAGGCAGTGTGGAGATGGAAATGAGCAGATGCTGCCAGCTCAAAGAGCAGGAGAGAGCATCCCTCTCCTATCAGAGCAGAGCAAACTGCCCTTCCAGCCAGGCACTGACAGCCGTCAGCAGCCATGGCTCCAGCTGGAGCAGGGAAAGGTGGGAGCAGCCCTTCAGCACCTGCCAGCGCCTTGGTGGTGGCAGCCTGCCCCCAGCTTGTCTGTGTGTTGAGGTTTTGGGGTGTCAGCAATTAGTTTTGCGTTGAACAAAAGACATCTTGTTGTCTGGAGCAGTTTGCTCCTGCAGCACCGGGTACAGCTCAAGGCTCATGGATATTGAGGTGCTGGAGCAGGTCCAGAGAAGGGCCATGAGGCTGGTGAAGGGTCTGGGGAGCAGGGCTGTTGAGGAGCAGCTGAGGGAACTGGGGCTGTTTAATCTGGAGAAGAGGAGGCTGAAGTGGACCTTCTGATTCTCTACAACTCCATGAAAGGAGGTTGCAGTGAGGTGAGGGTTGGTCTAGTGATAGGATGGGAGGAAGTGGCCTCAAGTTGTACCAGGATGGGTTAGGTTGCATAGTAGGAAAAATTTCTTTGCTGCAAGAATGGTCAGGCACTGGAAGAGGCTGCCCAGGGCAGTGGTGGAGGTATTCAAGAAACATTGGAACATGGTTTAGTGTGCATAGTGGTGTTGGGTTGATGGTTGGACTCGATGATGTAAGAGGTCTCTTCCAACCTTAGTGATTCTATGAGTGTATAACCAACCCTACCTCCCTTCAGGACATTGTAGAGAACAACTCACCTGGGTTGCTTGAACCCTCACTTCCCTTGATCACAGCAGGCAGACCCCAAGGAATGGTTCATCCTGCCCTGCTTGGTCCTTCTCATCTTTAACCTCTTCACCAGTGACTGTAAAAGTTGATTAAAAAGCCGGGACTGGAAATGCAATAATCCTAGGAGGGCTTCAATAGCTGAAATCTTGTGTTTGGGCTGTCAGGGAGCTTCAGGGATGCTGCTAAATGCTGCTTTTTGCTTCATTCGGATGCGGAGCAGAGCCTCTGGGAGGCTTGGGAGAAGCAGAGCTTGTTTGCATGCGTGTTTAGGCGCACAGGCGTAGCCCTACACATGTCACCGTCCACTTTGGTTCACTTCACCTGCATCCTGCATAGGCAGCCATGCAAGGAAATTACTTCTGCATCACTTCTGCTCCTCTCTTTCAATAAAGGACCAGCAGCTGGTGAGCTCCTGCCGCTCTTCATCTGCCTCCCCTCGGACCAAACAACATCTCTTCCCCTGTGTAACTTCTCTCTTCTCCACCCACACATCTCAACTCATTTTCCATGTCCTGCTCTGCAGCTTTCCTGTTGCCCATGGCTCCTAGCAGAGAAAGGGATGATGTATCTGTGGTGGTGAGAAGCTGGGTTTTGACAAGGAGAAGGGCTTTGTCCTGCTGCCTGCGATATCTGTGTTTCCTTCTTGTGTCAACAGCTCAAGTGCCTCTCTTTCAAGCAGCAGCATGGATTGGAAGGTCTCTGGCAAGCTCTTAGCAGCCAAATGCAGCTGAGAGACCTGGGGCTGTTTAGACTGGAGAAGAGCAGACTGAGGGGGTAAACTTATCAATGTGTATAAATGTCTGAAGGCTGTGGAGCAAGAAGAAGGGGCCAGGCTCTTTTCAGTGGTGTCTTGTGAAAGGATAAGGGGGAGTGGATACAAACTAGAACCCAGGAAATTCCACCTCAACATGAGGAGAAAAGAGAATTCTTTGGTGTGAGGATGCTGGAGCCATGGAGCAGGCTGCCCAGAGAGATTGTGGAGGCTCCTCTGGAGACTTTCCAGACCCATCTGGTTGCATTCCTGTGTGACCTGCCCTGGGTGACCCTGCTGTGGCAGAGGGGTTGGACTTGGTGATCTCCAAAGGTCCCTTCCAATCCCTACCATTCTATGACTTATCTGTCTCCTGTGGGGCTCTGCATGAGCCTGTGATAATTTGGAGTCTTTTCAACCAAACTGTGCCCAAAGGTGGTGGGTTTGGTGTAGGCAGCTTGGTGGGGAGTGGAGAAACCTCCTGTGGGAGGAGAGGCAGTGGTGTGAGCTCATCCTTTAGCGAAGCCTGGGAAGGTTCCCAGCTGAGTGCATTGTTCTGAATTCCCCAACGGTGGGGAAAAAAGACTTTGATCAGAGCTTGCACCTCATTAGACATCAGAGAATTGAGCCATGAGACACCAATCCATAGGCAGGCAGGCTTCATTAGTCTGGCTGCTCGTGGGACTGCCTGCTTAAGGAACACGTAAATGCTACAAAATTGACTTTTGTTTTTAATTATTTTTATGAGGACTTACTCCCTTCCCCCTCCCCCCCTCCAATTTGTGCCTTTTTTTTCCCCTCTTGCTTGTAGGGCTCTAGCAGAATCTTTTAAGGAGGCTGCAAACAGTATCTGTGGTTTTATCAAAGCAAGCCCAAAAGTTTTCTTGAAGTTGAATATTAATGTGTGGATCCATCTGCTGTGGCCAAGGGATCATCTTTTGGATTATGAACCTCATGGGCCAGATTCCCAACTCAGGCTCTCCATCCCATGCCATGTGTCTGTGTTTCTCCTGTTGCTGCATTGCAGGAGCTGAATCCTGACCTGATGTTTTGGTTCAGCCTCAAAAGCCCAAGTTAAAGCTGCAGTACGAGAGCAGCAGGCAGCAGAAATGGCAAAAAGAAACATTTTTGACGTTTCCCAACCGAACCTTTTCCAAACTCCAAGCAAACAAATAGATGGGAGAGGCAGAGAGACTTGTCAGCTGTGGTTTGGGGGCAAGCAAGTGGATTTCTGAGCAGCAGAATCATAGAATTATTAAGGTTGGAAAGACCTCTAAGATCCAATCTTCTACCCAGCATCTCCTTGACCACCAGACAATCTCCTAAAGGGCCACATGGACTTGTTTTTGATCTCCTATGGGATCACAATCTGGGCTGGCTTTAGCCATTAAGGCTGCAGTTTGGGGGCTGGCTTTGGAGACCTTTGTGTGATGGGGTGGTGTGAGCTGAGCTGTTGGCTTTCCATGTCCAGCTCTGCCCTGCCCTTGGTTTTGGAGGATCCTGTACCCAAGCATCCCTCCCAGCAGAGTGAGGCAGGGCAGAGCCCCAGGCATGGAAGGCACAGCGGTGTGTCCGTAAGCATAATTCCTGTAAAACTCCTCAGCTGAAAGCTGTGGAGGAAGATAAATGGGGCTCTGAAAAGCCAGATTTGCACCATTCTCCTTCTCAGCTGTGCTCTGAGAAGAGAAGTGGCAAAACACAGAAGCCCCACGTGCTACAGACAGACCCCACAGCTGAGGGGAAGGAAGGACTCGCTCGCGGACTGTGTTCCAGTCGAGATCACAGCCTGGTGAGAAAATAGAAGCAGACAAGGTAGACCTGCTAATGCCTCCAACCTGCCTGAGACAGAAATGGAGAAGAAAAGCTGAGTGCAGAGCAGATGAGAGAGACATTTGCCTCCTTGTGTGCAGGCTGACAAGACCTGGGGATGGACGAATTCATCACAGGTTCTCTGTGGAGTGGAGGCGGGGAATAGGAAACCATCCAAGCTGATTAGTGAGAGGTTTCTCAAAGAGACAGGCTGGCTGGATTTAATTCCCTAGTCAGCATTCCCAGTACATTGATCTCCTCCTAAGCAGGAAGGAGGGGGGGAGCAGAGAGAGGGATGTTGAGGAGCAGGGAGAGGAGAGAAAAATAGGTTAGGAGGTGGTAAGAGAAGGAAGGCAGAGTGAGAAAAATGAGGAGTGGAAGAAAAGAGGAGGAAAATGGAGAGGAAAATGGCAGGGATGCAGAGGAGGCAGGGATGCAGAACCACCCTTGGTTATGCTCCAGTTCATCAGCCAGCACCAGACCTGCTTACTGCTGAATAAGGAGGGAATCCAAATTGGTTATCCTCTGCTAGGTCCTCCTTGTCCATGCTAGGGATAGAGCAGCTCTGTGTCACATTGCTGGCCATGACCAAGGCAAGGTAGAAGATTCAGGAGCGGTTGGATGTAGCCCTGAGCTGTCTGAGTGGGGAAGGAGGATGATCAGATCCCTACAGATGTTCTCCAGATCATGGATCAGACACAGACAGCTTTAGCATCCACTAGCTTCTGCAACACCAGGGCTGGCAATGGGAGAAGCAAAGTGTTTGCAAGACATGGTCCCCTACTTGCAACAAGCAGGAGGCTTCAATTTTTAGCCCCAGCTGGTTGTGAGATATTGGGCATTAAAAGCACATTATTCTGATTACTGTCTTACTTCTTTTCTCACTTTCATTCCTCTCTTGGTTTCCAGCTTGATTTTTAGTGTCTACTCCCTCAAGATCCACAAGTGCCAGAAGTCAGGGCTGTATACCATCTGAAAGCTCAGCCTCCCAGCTTTCAGATGCTATAATTAAAGCATTAATCTCTTACTCCAGCAGTCTGTAAGACAGTAGCTGCTAAAATAACATGGAAGGACTGCTACCAAAAGAAAAGAAGGTGATTTGCTTCCAAGATAACTGCAGCAACGTTTTTAGGTCCAGCAAACACCCTCTTGCGCTGGGCAAGGTCCAGGGGCAAGAGCAGTTCTGGCCTTTGAAACTAGAGGCTGCTGTTGGGTCTCAAATCTGCTCCTCCCTGGACAGCTGCAACCTGTTATAAGATGAAACAGAGCTGCATCTCTTCATGCTTTACTGGGCTTGGGTTGGACTGGTGGCTTCTTGCCTCTAACCCTGCCTTGCTGTAGTTGAAAGACTCTTGGGAAATGCAGCTTTGAGCTTGGTGTCACTGGGAGCTGAGGATCCATAGTGGTGCTGTTGGATAGGGGCTCAAAACGTGGGAATTTAATTTAATTTGGTTTCATTTTTAAGATGCTTTTGCAAGTAGCTGAGCTTAGTCTGATTGTGTTCCTAGGGTAACCTGCTCTGACAGGGGGGTTGGACTTGATGATCTTCAGAGGTCCTTTCCAGCCCCTACCATCCTATGATTCTATGGCTCTGTCTTTGTGAAGAATGTTCATTTGTGGATCAATATTGAGCCCTAGGAGAGATAAAGACTCTGAGAGTCCATCTGGGAGCTCTTCACTAATGGATTTCTCCCTGCTCTTTGGCTGCAGCAGGGTTGAAGAGTAGGTGCCAGGGTGTGGCTTCTGCTCACCTCTAAAGCTGGAGATATTTGTGGCCATATGACAAAAGGGTGACAGTGTCCAGCCTTGATTAAACACTGACTCTTGCCTTCAGAAGCTCTCCAGCCCCACAAGAGCCTGAATTCCTTCTCTCCTGATCCTTTTTTTGCACACAGAGCAAACAACTGCAAGGTACAAGGGGAGGTTTGGGATCTTGACTCACCTTTGCACAAGCCCAGTTTTGGGGATTGTGCAAATATAGAAAGCTGAGTAATTCATGGAGAAATGATACCCTGGAGCTTGTGGAGGTGTCCTGCTTGCCTGCAGGCTGGAATGGCAGCGTGCCCCATGTTAGCAGGACCTGTGGCTCTCTGTAGCAGTTCACAGATTGCATCAGGTTGGAAGGGACCCTCAAAGGTCCAACTACCTGCAGTAGGGACACCTCACACTAGATCAGGTTGCCCAGGACCACATCAAGTCTGATCTTGAATGTCTGCAGGGATGGGACCTCAACCACAGGCTGGATGTGGCTCTGAGCAGCCTGATCTAGTGGGAGGTGTCCCTGCCCATGGCAGGGGGGTTGGAACTGGATGCTCCTTGAGGTCCCTTCCAACCCTAAGAATTCTGAGATTCTCTCATCTCTGACAGAGGGAGAACAGACTCTTCCCAAGGTGCTGTGGCCTCCAATCCCACACAGGGTTCCTCTTCATCAACTCATGAGCTGCCAATGATTTTCATAGCTTGATTAACGCTCTACAGACCAATTTCAATTGGCTGCTGCAGAGGAGCAGAAGATGGATGTTTTCCATTACTTGATGTAATGACTATGAGGCAGCCTAATGAAACCTTTACAACCAAAGTTTACAGAGAGCCCACAAACAGTGATCAATAGCTAGAGCTCAAGTGCATAGATCAGAGTGATCCACACTGTAGGAGACAAGCTGGGAGAGACAGAGGATGGACTCAGGGACGCTGGAGCAGGGAAAGGAGGAAGGAGGAGTGATGTTTTGGGTGTAAGATGGGATATACAAGGAGAAGAGGTGGGATTCAGTGGGTTTTGATGCTCCCAAAACATAAGATTGGTTTGTCCAGCTCTCCAGTGCAATGCTGCTGGCTTTTCCATCCCCTGTCAGGGTACATCATTGCATCTCCAGGCTCTAAACTGCCTGCAGAGCTCTTTTGCTACCTTTCTTCAGCTGCAGTGCCCTTAAAGAGGAAGAAAATGAGCAAAAAAACCTTGGGAATTGATAGAAATTGCACCTAGAAAAATAAAAGTGGATCTAAACTGAGAAAAAAGCAAAATAAACCTCTTAGCCACATCCAGGAGCCACTTTAAGTTCCACATTCTGGTGCAAGCTGTGCCTAGAGCAAGAGGATAAGCAGCCTTTTAGGAGCTGCTCCTTTTACATCTTGAGCAGGCTCTCCCCACTGAATGTCCTGACCAAAGTTGGAGTCTTTGGTGTCATAGTCATGGTTTGGCATGAAAGCCAGACAGATACTCTTCAAGTTTTGCTGCATAGAATCATTGAATTGTTTGGGTTGGAAAAGACCTCAAGGAACATCGAGTCCAACAGTCAGTGTAAGACCACCATGGCCATTAAACCATGTCCCCAAGTGCCATGGCCACAGGTTTCTTGAACACCTCCTGGGATGGGGACTCCACCACCTCCCTGGGCAGCCTTTTCCAATGCCTGGACACTCTTGCAGCAAAAAAATTATTCCTAGTCTCCAACCTAAACCTCCTCTAGTGCAGCTCGAGGCCATTTCCTTTCATTCTGTTACCTGATACAAGAGGGAAGAGACCAACCCTCACCTCCCTCCAACCTCCTTTCAGGGAGCTGTGGAGAGCAATGAGGTCTTCCCTCAGCCTCCTCTTCTCCAGTTCTCCCAGGTGCTCCTCCCCAGCCCTGTTCTCCAGACACTTCCCCATCATCTCAAGACCATTATACTACTGGTCTGCTACCAGCAAGCAAACAACAGAGGCTGAGGTGGCAAAGATTTGCATGTAGACACTAGAAGGATGGGCTCCATTATAGAACCATAAACCTAAGGAAATGCAAATACTGGGCTCCTAACCCCCAAACCCCTAAACACTCTGCATTTTGTCTTGCTAAAAACCATTCCAGAGGTGTCAGAAACTAACTACCCAGTTCCAGAGTCTCTTGTGTCCTCCTCCTAGAAATTTGATATGAATAATAGATAAAGGAATCATTTTTATTTAAAGGGAAGGAGTGGAATGGAGTTTGCTCTTAAGAAAAAAAAGAAAGAAAATAACAGTATCCACACACAAAAGCTTTTGCAAAGGAAAACTTTCCCCCTTTTATTTGTTTGGTTTTCATTTATTATTGAAACAAATGAGGCTGATTGTCAGGAATTTGTGTGCTGGGTGAAAGCGTTGCTGTTGTGAGTTTTATTTACCCCTTTGGTATGTTCAGCAGGCAGCTGGTTGAGCTGCTCTGGTTCTCAGCATCCCTGCCTCCTCCTGGCCAAGTATCCAAGGGGATTTTGCATGGTGAGGTTTTGTCTCTTCACAGGAGCATCTTGTCTCCCCCGCCCTAGGGCTGGGTAGGGGAAAAGAGGACAGGGAAACATGTTGGTTTCTTCCCTCCTCCCTCTGACAGTGTGTTGTAGCAGCCAAGTCTTTGCCTTGTTTTCCAGAGCCAGAAAACTGCCTGAAAGCTGCTCAAAACAGGCAGGAGTTGGTGTTGCTTCCAGATTCCCTTGGCCTGTGGTCTCCTCTCCATTGGAGCTGCTGCCTGTGCAGGAGCAAGGCTTCATCCCCGGGCAATGGATGAATCGCAGCTGAAGGGGAAGGACGCAGGCTGGTGGGGGTTTGGAGGCACCATGGGTGTCCCTGATACAGACAATAGTAGTTCAGTGTTGGCATGGGCAGTGGTGGCTTTGCTGGAAGTCAAGCTGTGGATAAACAATGTTCAGCTTGGGACAAGGCATGACAGATCTGTTGGTAGCCCTCCAAAAGCACTGTTTCTGATCTTGCTTGGAGCAGAGGGATGCTGCTGACTTCAGGCCTTCATCCAGCTCTTCCCTGGGTAAATGCAACCCCCTCCTAGATCTTGGTGGAGAAGACATCACTCCTACTTTCCTCTGGTTCTTCCAGGTGCCAGGAACAAGGTGAGGGAGTGTTTGGCTCTTGGAAATCAGAGTGACTGGATTAGGTTAAATGCACTGAAGGGGTGCAGAGGGTCTGAGCAGAGCGAGGGTCTGGTAGGGGAAGATGATCAGAGGGCTGGAGCACCTCCCCTCTAGGGACATGCTGGGAGAGTTGTGACTGTTCAGCCTGGAGAAGAGAAGGCTCCAGGGAGTCCTTAGAGCAGCCTTCCAGTACCTGAAGGGGCTCCAGAAGAGCTGGGGAGGGACTTTTGACAAGGGCTGGGGGTGTCAGGATGAGGGACAATGACTGAGCTGGAAAAGGGGAGATGTAGACTGGAGATTAGGAAGAAATTCTTGGCAGTGAGGCTGTTGAGACACTGAAACAGGTTGCCCAGGGAGGTTGTGGAGGTCAAGTTGGATGGGATCTTGAGCAACCTGGTCTAGTGGAAGGTGTCCCTGGCCATGGAAGGAGGGTTGGAACTGGATATCTTTAAGGTCCAACTGTTCTGTGAATCTATGATCTTGAAGGAGAGAAGGAGGTGTGACAACCAGAGGTGGTTGCAGATAGACATGACAAGAGGATGGAAGTCTTCAGAGCAGGGTGATGCTGGGCTGTACTTTGCTTTAGTTCAGTGTGCTGGTGAGAGCCACCCTCAGCTCCTGCGTGTTTGGGCTGAATTGGAGCCTTTGAAACTCACCTCACCCAATGCTGTGACTGTGCAAGGTGTCCTAGGCACCATCCTCCAGCCCTCTGTTGTGTCTTTAGGCTGTGCAGGAGCCCTGGGTGTTTTTGGGATGGTGCACAGCATGGTAAGCACAAGAGGAGCTACATCAAGCTCCAGTGACTTCTGGTAATCACTGAGCATGAGAGCTCAGGGCAAGAGCAAATGAAGGACATCATCCTGGAAGGAAGGAGCCACAGCAGACCTTGGCACTCAGATTGTTTGCTGCTTTAATATTGCTGGCTGGAAGCATGATTTTCCTCCCTGCCAGTAGGTTTAGGTACACAAAACTTCCACCCTGGTTGCAATTACAGCCCTTGAAAGTGGTTTTGTCATTGCTTGTGCTGCCCAAGGAGATGGACAACCTGTCCTGGTAACCCAGCCACGCTGTGGAGCACAGAACAACTCGTGTGCAAACACTAGTTGGGTGCCTGGCAAGGTCAGGGGCAAACAGGCAGGAGGAGAAGGGAAAGAGGGAAGAGGTTTGATTGAAGCTTTCCCCCATTGCATTGGGACTGCTTCAGCTTCAATTCCAAGCAAGGCAAGGGCAGGAGATGGTGATGGCAGGAAAGTAGTGAGCAGCTTCATGCCAGACTTTGAGATTTGATTTCAAGGTTGGCCATGCAGATTTCTGCTTTCCAAAACCAAGTGAGGATCAGCTGCAACAGCACAATGAATTTAGGGCCAGGAGGGACTTCTGGATCACATAAACAAGCCCCCGAAATTCATTAGATGCCTCTTTCCTGAGCCCAGGATTTTGTGTTTATCGAACATAAATCTTCCAAAAAGGTGTTCAGGGTTGATTTAAGGATCTCAGGAGATGCTGAATCCAGGACTGCCACTGGTGGTGGATTCTAAAGGTTAATCACCCTCACTGCTAAACATTTGTGCTGTGTTTAATTTGTCTGCCTTTAACTTCTGGTTGTGTGTTATTGCAGCGTCTTTCCCTGCTAGGAGAAATCACCTGGCATTTTCTCCTTCCATCAGGCTTGGACCTTTCTCTTCTCCCCCTTTCAAACTAAAGAGTTTTGCAGCATTTTTCAGCTGAGCTGGTTTTTTTTTTTTTTTTTTTCCTTTCCTCCCCCAATTTATCTTTGTAACTCTTTTCAAGGCTTCTCCAACTTCCATTTTCCACTTATTTTTAAAATATGAACGTTAATTAAAACTCCTCTCTTTAAAACTGAGGTGGACGTTGAAAAAGTTGAGCTGTTCTGTAGTAGCTGTAGGGAGACAGAGGTTTAATTATCCCAGCTCCAGTTGCTCTTTGTGCTCTTCCAACACTGATGTATTTATGCACCTTCCCCTGTCTCTATTTAAACAGCACCTTGGAAAATGCAGTAAAAGAAGCCACAGCTCTTCTTAGTGTCCTCTAGGGGGTTTAATTTATTTTTATTGTGTTGGATGTTTGCTTCATTGTGGTGGTGTTGGGCTTTTTTTTTTTTGGTTGGTTTATTTTCTTTCCATGCTGGCACTGGGCTTTACTGCAGAGCAGAGGTGGTGCAAAGAAATAGAGGCCAGTGAATTTCAGAGTGTTAATAGGTTTGCAAAGTCTGCTTAGCACAGAGAGATGTGGTCAAGCTGTCAATAAGCTGGGGGAGGACTTTAGCTCATGTCTGATGGTGACTCTGTGGTTTTTTGCCCCTGTTCTCACTGGGGCATAGCCTGAATTCCCTGCTCTCTTCATCTCTGCAGCCTGGCACTTTTCCAGCATCTTTATGTGCACATCCTGGTGTGGGTTGAGGATACTCAATGCTTGAGGACAACGTTAGTCCCCTCCCCTCCAAAAACAACCTAAAGAATTGCTGTCTACGACTACCTGAAGGGAGGTTGTAGCTGAGGGAGGTTGGTCTCTTCTCCCAGGCAACTAGCAACAGAACAAGAGGACACAGTCTCCAGCTGTGCAGGGGGAAGTTTAGGCTTGGTCTTAGAAAGGAGTTCCTCACAGAAAGAGAGATTGCCCCTTGGGATGGGCTGCCCAGGGAGGTGGTGGAGTCAACATCCCTGGAGATGTTTAAGAAAAGCCTGGATGAGGAACTTAGTGCCATGGTCTGGTTGATTAGTTAGGGTTGGGTGATTGGTTGGACTTGGTGATCTTGGAGGTCTCTTCCAACCTGGTTGATTCTGTGATTCTGTAACTGCTGTGGAATTTCTCAGGTTTTCCAGCTTGGGAGCGGGCTGTGGGATGGAGAAGGTTTCTCTGCATCTCCTTAGGCTATTAAAAAAAAAGAAAAAGGTTTAATTTGCTCCCTGAGTAACTAAACTATAGAAACAGTTGGGTTCTCTTCACCTGAGCATCCTCTTCTCATTGCAGGCTGAGCTGCCTCCACATCAGCCTCCTGGTCATGCTGGGCTGCTGCATCACCTCGAGAAGACGTCATCTGTGAGTGACTACAGACTGCTTTTCTTTCTGATTACAAGTTGATGTGCATCTGAAAGCTATAAATCTGTGTTTAGAGCATGCAAGGTGGTGTATTCTGTGTCTGTGAGGTGTGAAGCTGCCTACACAGAGTTCCTGGGAGCGTGGTTTCATCTGACTGGCATTGGGTAACCCTACTTAATCCAGAACTGGAAGCTTTTGAAAGTGGTTTTGCAAACCTGGCGATGTTTCAAGCTTGTGAGGCTTTTGACCTGTCTCATTTATGCTTTGCCTCTTGCATTGCTAAGGGAGAAGCTTGGAATTGTGAATGATATGAAATGCAGTGTGAAATCTTTTGAGATATCTAAATCATGTGCATATACACACAGGCACTTCCATCTCCTTAAAGCTTCATCTCAGTCAATCCATGCCTGGTTACTTTATGCCACAGCAACTGGGAGGAGAGTGAGTAGGAGCAGGTGAAGGATGTAGATTTAGGCTCCCCATCTCCCTCCCCCAGTGGCATCCTATCCCTCTTCTTGCTTTCCTCTCCCCACTCCATCAGGATCCAAATGCAATGGCCTTATTCAAATCCTGTCTCAGATGTGGGGATGGGGAGAACAACCTCCAGCATGCTGGGGGCTTTGCATTTCTGAGGCTGCTGTGGGTTTTGATATTTTATTTTTTCTGCCCTATTTTGCAAAGCCTATAACTATCTTTGAGCGTGTCTATTAGGCTGAGAAAATAAGATTTCTTCCTAAATGTAAGTTTCCAGGCTCTACTTGTTTTTCACACATGGGTTGTGTGCTCTTCCTCCTACTTTTCCTAGCAGGTATTTTGCTGTTGCAAGGCTCAAACCTGTTGGTTGTGCTCTGGATTCCTCCTGTGCTGCACAACCATTGCTCTTGTTGAGGAGAGAAGAAAACTAAGTGTGTGCCAGGCAGTGTTGAAGGCATGGGGATGTGGGGTGGGCTGGGCCTTGTCTTTTTATCCTTCTTCCAAGGATATTGGTGGAAAAAAAACCCAGAACTTCAAAGCTTTGGAAGTTGCAGGTGATAAAGAATGACAGAATTCCCAAGGATCATCTGGTCCTTCCTTTTTAGGTAACAATAGAGTTGAAATGAGCTGGCCCAGCACCCTGGCAAGCTGAGTCTTAAAAGTGTATAATGTAGGGGACTCCACTGCTTCCCCTGGGAGTTGATTCCAATGTCTGACTGTTCTCCTGGGGAAAAATGGTCTTCTGGAGTGCAATGGGAATCTCCCCTGCAGTAACTTGTCCGCATCACCTCTTGTCTTTTCCGTGGGACTCCTTGTAAAGAGGGAATCTCCATCCTTCCTTTCTGTACTGATACAAGGTAATGTGTAAATAGGGACCCTCTAGTTGCTGGCTTTCCAAGTTCCATCCCACCTTGGTGTCTATAATCCAAACTGGCTGCTCTGGTCCAGTGCCAACATCCTGCAGCACTGCTGCAGTGGTGAGATCTGAGGGCACAGACCATCTTTCTTCTTTCTCTGGCATCATAGCTGGGTGAGACCCCCTTCCCAAGGCTGCTGCAATTGCAAGGGGTGGGATGGAGGAACAAAACAGCAAAGGAAAGGCAGAAAGAGGGAAGGAAATGAAGGGATGTGAGCAGGGTGATTTGAACAACCTCAGTGATCCCAGGCGTTTCCAGTCACTCAGGGATTCACTGTTTGCCACCTAATTTCACCCCAAACACCCTAAACTGGAAATGAAGCTCTGTTTAATCAACAGCATTCAGCATTTCATTCCCCTGAATGTTCTGGTAGCAACTGCTGATTATTCCAATTATTTCCCCCCGCTGTAATTATTCGGAACCAACTGTTCGCAGATTCCTCCCTTGACTTACAGGCCCCTGCAAGCTGAAATGTGGAGGTATTTGGGTGCCCTATTGAAAATTCAATCAGATCCAATTTCAATTGCTGATGCCTTACCCCCTCCCCCCCCCCCGGGGCCTCCCTTCTCCAATTTGCTGATGCTACAGCTGCACGATGGAGAAGAAAGGATGCAACGTCTCACACGGACACAAACAGCAACATCCAACTGAAATGGGGAGAGAAAAATCACTTCCTTGTACCACCACCTTCTTGACAAAAGCTGGCTATTGCTTTTCCTTTTTTTACCTCTTTCTTTTCTCCTTCCCCCCCCCCCCTTTGTCTTTTCTTTTTACACCACCTTCAATTTTCTGGCTCTTGAACGTGCTTTGAGTCTCCTGTCTAACACCACAAACCTTTAAAGCTTGTGGTGGGGAGAGAAGGAAAGAAAGCACATGAAGAATGCAATTAGTTGGGGGTGGCAGGATGAGCAGAAGAAGCTAAAATTGCAAATTCATATTACGGGGGGGGTGGGGTGGAATGAATCCTTTTTTTGGCAGTTTGAAAGTGGGAGACAAGAATTAGAGGAGGAAAAAAGTCCCCAGACACTGCACAGTGTCTCAAATGGCTCTTTCATCACAGAAAGGGAAGGCTTAGACTGGGGATTAGGAAGAAATTCTTTACAGTGAGGGTGGTGATATATTGGGATAGGTTGCCCAGGGAGGTTGTGGATGCTGTCTCCCTGGAGGTGTTCAAGGCCAGATTGGATGAGGCTTTGAGCAACCTGTTCTGGTGGAAGGTGTCCCTGCCTCTGTGTCCACTGACTTCAGGGGGCTTTAGGAGAGCTGTGCAAGTGTTGTTGGAGCATGTCCTGAGAAGGACTATAAAGCTGGTGAAGAGTCTGCAGAACAGGTCTGGTGAGGAGCAGCTGAGGAATTGGGGGTGTTTAGACTGGAGAAGAGGAGGCTGAGGGGAGACCTCATTGCTCTCTGCAACTCCCTGAAAGGAGATTGGGGTGAGGTGAGGGTTGGTTGCTCCTGGTTAGTATCAGGTGATAGAAAGAGAGGAAATGGCCTGAAATTGTGCCAACAGGGGAGGTTTAGGTTGGAGATTAAGAACAATTTCTTTGCTGCAAGAGTGGTCAGGGATTGGAACAGGCTGCCCAGGGAGGTGGTGGAGTCCCCATGCCTGGAGGTGTTCAAGAATTCTGTGATTCTGTGAAATGTGTGGCCATTGTTTTTATGGCTGTGGTGGTGTTGCATTGATGGTTGGATTACTGATCTTGGAGATCTTTTCCAGCTGAAGCAGTTCTGTGATCTATGATCCTGTTCTGTGGTTCTAAGTGTTTTCAGCCCCTTCATTGACCATCCCATTGTCACTTTTGAAAAGATGCTGGGAAACACAGAAATGCAAGAGCTCTGAGGGCAGATGTTTTAAGACCACCACCATGTCTTGTAGTGTCTTCCAGGACAAAGCAGGCAGCTGAGCCTTTGTCTTCTCTCTCCAAGTCCCAGAGAGGGTGGTAGAGAGCTTGATGAGGACAAAAAGCAATGAAAAGAAATGTAAGGATGCGCCAGGGCTGTGTCACCCTCAAGCCCAGAAGCACGCACGAGGTAGTAAACATCTTCTATCTCCTCAAGCCATCTGTTTGCAGAGTCTTTGCCCATGCAGCAGTCCCTCTTCCCCAGGTGGACTTGTTGCCTCCTTGTAATCCATAAGTAAATAAACATCTAATCAAGTGGAAAGCAGAGAGCGGAGGCGGTGAGCCGCGATAAGAGCCCGGCTGGGACGGGGACTAACTGCAGCACGTGCTCCCCTGGCTGGCTCTTTGGAACGAGGAAGAATCTGGTTTGTTTGGGAAATGGAAAAAAAGAAATGAAGAGTGAGACCAAGCAGATTCTGAGCACCTCTCCAAAGGCTCTTATCACCTTGCCAGGTCAAACTCTGTTAGTTTAGTGCTTGAGATAAGGAATAATTTGGGTGTTAGGAACAAGTTCTGCACCACGAGGGTAGTGGAACGCTGGAACAGGTTGCCCAGGGAGGTAGATGAAGCCACATCCCTGGAGATGTTCAAAGTGAGGCTTGGCAGATCTCTGGGCAACCTGATCTAGTTGAGGATATCTCTGCTTGCTGCAGAGGTGGTTGGACTAGATGTATTTGGAAGATCACTTCCAACCCCAGGGATTCTATGAGTTTATATGCACTTGCCTGGTGCACAAAGACTTGGTTTGCAGGCTGGGTGCAGCCCTCCCTGCAGGGCTGCAGGACTCTACTCCCTCTGAGCTTGCAGCTTTGAGAAGTTTGGGAGCATGGGAAGGAGTACACAGAGTCATAGAACGCATCAGATTGGAAGGGACCCTCGATGGTCATCTTGTCCAACTCCCCTGCAATCAGCAGGGGCATTTCCAACTAGATCAGGTTGCTCAGTGACCCATCAAGTCTGGTCTGGAATGTCTTCAGGGATGGGGCCTCAACCACATCCCTGGGCAACCTGTTCCAATCTTTTACCACTCTCATTGTGGAGAACTTCCTCCTGATGTCCAACCTAAATCTGCCCTGCTCCAGTTTCAAACTGTTGCCCTTTGCCCTATCACCACAGGACCTTCTAAACAGTCCCTCCTCAACTTGCCTTCCTGTAGGTCCCCTTCAGATACTGAAATGTAGTTACAGAGTCTCTCCAGAGCCTTCTCTTCTCCAGGCTGAACAGCCCCAATTCTCTCAGCCTTTCTTTGTAGCAGATGTGCTGTCTCATACCCAGCTGGGCACCTTGCCTGGCTGAGCCAATCCCTTCTCCATTCTCCTTGTCTTCATCCAACCTTTTCATGTTGTCCCTTAGGATATAATGTTCCATCATAGAATCTCTTGAGCTGGAAGGGACCCATAAGCATCATTAAGTCCAACTCCAAGTTCAGTTTTGATGGGAAACAAGGTGTGCTCAGCACTGGAGCTGCTGGTTGCTGGGGCTTTTATCTCTGAAGGGTTCCTCGCAGTGTGCTCCACTGAGGCTGGTGTGCATTAAGCATTGCAGGAATGTGCTAGATATAGATACACAGAGAGTGTCCAATGGAGGCTGGGAGGATAATGAAGGGACTGGAACATCTCTCTGATGAGGAAAGGCTGAGAGACCTGGGGCTGTTTAGCCTGCAGAAGAGCAGCCTGAGAGGTCTTATTAATGTTTACAAATGCCTGAAGGGTAGGTATCAAGACGAACAGTCCAGGCTCTTTTCAGTGATGTCCTGTGGTTGGACAAGGGACAGTGGATGCAAACTGGAACCCAGGAAATTCCACCTCACCCTGAGGAGAAACTTCTTTACTTGTGAGGGTGTTAGAGCCCTGGAGCAGGCTGCCCAGAGAGGCTGTGGAGTCTCCTTCTCTGAAGGCTTACAGGACCCATCTGGATGCGTTGCTGTGTGACCTGCCCTGGGTGATCCTGCATTGGCAGAGGGGTTGGACTCTAGCATTCTGTGATTCTGTGATTGCAGACATAAGCTAAAAGCAGGCTCAGTACAAGGCACTCATTTTGGGAAGGTGTTAGGGGGGGTTCAGAGCTGGGGTGGTGACCCAGTGCCCTTTAGTACGTGGCATAACCATGTTTAGTGTACTCAGTGCTAATCTTTCTCTAAACAGAAGCCATCCTGCTGAGTTCAGCACTGAAGGAGCAATAACCAATGAAGGAGATGAGATTAAGAAAACTCACAAGAATCAAATGTGCTCCAAAGGGCTGGGGAAGTGCCAGGGGCACTGCAGTAAATGACCTCCTTGGGAATTGAGGACAAATAAAATCCATGCCCCTGTCTCTTCCCCTCCCAGGAGCTTCACACCGATGCCTTTGCCCTCCCCTCCCTGGTGTGACCATAGATGCTGCTTTCAGGGTTATTTTTGTGCTTGGAGTACAACAAATCCTCTGTGCTATGGGGCTGAGCTGAAGATCCGTGTCGCTGCATTCAGAAAAACTAACCTCTCGAGCTCAAGGAGAGCTGCTTCAGTTGGCAGGAGCATTAGGTGCTTTATTCTGTCTGGAACAGCCTTGAGAGGGCAAACAAAACCTCTGTGCTGTGGCTCTTGTTTCTGAAGGCTCTCTGCAGGCAGGGCTGCTGCCCTTTTTTTTATCTCCTGTAAGCTGGAAACTGAGCCCCAAATTTGCCCAAATATCATCAGATTGGAATGGAAATAGGGTGCAGCAATCCAAGGGTGTCAGCAGGCCCAGCCCAAGCTTTTCTGGGCTTGGTAGGGATATAGGAAAACCTTCATAGATTTATAGAATGGTTTGGCTTGGAAGAGACATTGAAGATCATCTAGTTCCAAGCCCCCTGCCATTGGCTGGGACACCTAACACTAGCCCAGGTTGCTCAGGGTCTTATCCAGTCTGGCCTTGAATATGTCCATGGAGGGGACAGCTACAACCTCCCTGGGCAACCTGGTTCAGTGTCTCACTGCTTGCTGTTTCCACTCAGTGGGGCTTTCATCTGATGTGGGGTGGAGGAGATGGGAGTGGCAAGATTTGATTTATTTGCCTCCTGAAAGTCTTAGGGGTGGTAAGTGCTCAGCGACGGGCTGGAGGCAGGTTTACTCCATCCCCGTGGATTTGCTTTCCACCAGCACGGTCCCCACAGCACCTGAGGATGTCCTTCATGGAGCCTGAGCATCCCAAAATGTCTCAGTAGTGGGCACTGCTTTGGCTCCCTACCCCTAGCACCGTGCAGACTCGGAGGCAGCGAGGATGACTTGGCAGTGATATATTTACTACAATTACCATCTCTCTTCCCAGAGGAGGAAAAAATAGATGAATAATATGTTTTGAAGGTGTCATGGAGTGAAAGCAAGAGAGGAGCTTGAGCCTGAACTTATGAATAACTTATAGGCTTCCTCCCTTCATGCAGTCACTCCATTTGGGCTTATCTTTCTCACCCGTAGGAGGTGTAATTAAAGGAGCAGAGCTGGGCACCCACGTGCACGGCGGCTGCCCGTGGGCACGAGTCTGCCTGGCTCCATCTGCCCTCAGCTCACAAGGGCAAGGGAATGCCAAATGCCTTTGTGTGCAGACGGGGGGAGGCTGGGGTTTGCATTAAGCTTTGCAACCCCCCACTTCCTCCCTCTCATTCCCCCTCCCCCCCCCCCGGTGCCTTTCATGCAGTAAAAGGGTGTTTTGCACAGCCTTGATGTTTTGCTGTAAAAGTGTTCCCCTTGCACTGGTGAAATAAGGAGTGGAAATGAGACTGGGCAGGGACACCTAACAGCAGCCCAGGTTGCTCAAGGCCTCAGCCAGCCTGGCCTTGAACACCTCCAGGGAGGGGGCATCCACAACCTCCCTGGGAAACCTGTGCCAGTGTCTCCCCACCCTCACTCTAAAGAATTTCTTCCTAATCTCCAGTCTCAATCTCCCCTCTTCCAGCTCAAAACCATTGTCCCTCATCACTCCAAGCCCTTTTAAAAGTCCATCCCCATGTCTCCTTGTAGCCCCCTTCAGGTACTGGAAGGCCACTGTGATGCGTCCTCAGAACCTTCTCTTCTCCAGTCCCAGCTCTGCCAGCCTGTCTCTATAGAAGGGGTGCTCCTAAATAACCCAGGATGGGAAATCCCTGCAAGCACTAAGTCCTGCAACCTTTACTTAGCAGCTGGAAATTCCCTCCTTGACCTCATGAGGTGACTTAACCATTTCAAGAGATGTTTTTCTAGCCCTGAAATGAGGAGTAATTTGCTCTTGTCTCAACACCTTCCTCTGCTTCCTCTATTTTGACATGAAGAGCTCAAGGGAGGGACTGTGTGTTTTTTTTTTTTTCCTTCTCCTGTTGTACATACCGAGTCTAACATAATGGAAGCAGGATCTTATCAAAGGCTTGCAAATGCTATTGTAATGCATATCATAATTATAGGTATGGATACATAGGGATGATGGAGGGGAAAAAAAAGAACCAAACCAAACCCAAGGAAACATGGCATTTCCCTCTGGGGAAAAAAAAAAAAAAAAAAAAAGGAGTAAATGTTAGTGGAATCAAACCACGCCTGGGAATATGTCAGCTCCAGCAAAAAGGAAAAAAAAAAGGTCTATTAAAAATTATGCAGCTCTGCTCAGCAAGGTCACAACGCTCCTTTTAGAGCCAGTTAAAGGTTTGCTTTTCAAAGCTGCATGTCACCTTTTTTTTTTTTTTCTTCCTTTTTTTTTTTTCTTTCCCCCTTTCTCCTTCTTTCCCCCTGCAGACTTTTAGCTAAGGTATTGGATTTTGTTCTTCTGTTGATAGCTGTCAGCTGATAGAGGGGAGGAATAATCATAGAGTTATAGAATCATAGAATGGTTTGGGTTGGGAGGGACCTTAAAGATCATCCAGTTTCAAAACCCCCCCATCCCCATCATGGGCAGGGACAGCTTCCACTCTAATAAATCTCATCTATGATTTGGCAGAAATGTTAACTAAAACCGTAGTAATTTGGCAGAAATTTTAACCAAACCTGTGACCAGCAGGATGGGTGAAGTGACTCCACACTTATCTCTTCTGAGACCTCACCTGCAGTACTGTGGCCAGTTCTGGAGCTCCCAGCATAAGAAGCACATGGAGCTGCTGGAGCACGTCCAGAGGAGGCCACAAAGATCAGAGGGCTGAAGAACCTCCTCTGTGTGGACAGGCTGAGAGAGTTGTGGCTGTTCAGCCTGGAGAAGGCTCCAGGGAGACCTTAGAGCAGCCTGAAGGGGGCTACAGGAGAGCTGGGGAGGGACTTTTGACAAGGGCTGCGAGTGATGGGATGAGGGAGAATGGCTTTGAGCTATAAGAGGGTAGATTCAGACTGGAGATTATGAAGAAATTCTTTAGAGTAAGGGTGATGAGACACTGGAACAGGTTGCTGGGGAGGTTGTGGATGCTCCCTCCAGGGAGGTGTTCAAGACCAGGTTGGATGAAGCCTTGAGCAACCTGGGCTGGTGTTAAGTGTCCTTTGCCCACAGCAGGGGGCTTGCAATTAGATGATCTTCAAGGTCCCTTCCAACTCAAACCATTCTCTGATTCCATTCTATGATTCCAAAGAGGCCTCATGCACCTCAGTGTGCACCAGGGAGGTTGTACTAGATGATCTCCAGAGCTCTCTTCCAACCCCTACCATCCTGTGACTGCTGTGATATCAGCCCTGTTTCACACCAGATGTATGTCTTATATCCAACAAAAAACTCCTTCCCCCACCCACTCCCCTGCTTCCCATCCCCATATCTCAGGAGCACAGCCCTGCTCCTTTGTATGTTACGTAGATATGTATGAGGGTAATGGATATTAGGCATTTATTGCCAAGGCTTTCTGTTGAACATCACCTGCTGTTCAACATGAAAAGTTGATGTTCCACAAAGCCACGAGCCGAAGGCTGCTTAAGAGCCGTTCTGGTGCAGCGGGTAAACACACGTGCTCGGAACAAGCCCGGCCTGAATTAATAATGCATGGAGCAAAGCTGTAGGAAGAGCAGCTCCTGTGTAGGCCCTTCTTCTAAACTGCTCGTCCCTGCTTAGGCAAATAGACAGGGAAGTTTTATTTTATAAAGTCTAATGGGTTGGTAATAAACCAAACTAACCTAATCGACCGCTTCCAGCTGCTCCGAGCGCCGTGCCTGGCGCGGCAGCCAGGGCCGGATTCAGAAGTCTTGTGCGAGGGGGTTAAAAACTGCTGCGTGGTGTCTTGGCCTCTCACTCCAAAAAGGACAGGGAGGGGCTGGAGTGTGTCCAGAGAAGGGCAATGAAGCTGGTGAAGGGTCTGGAGAATAGGTCTGGTGAGGAGCAGCTGAGGGAGCTGGGGTTGGTTAGTCTGGAGAAGAGGAGGCTGAGAGGAGACTTCATTGCTCTCTACAGCTGCCTGAAAGGAGATTGGGGTGAGGTGGGAGTTGGTCTCTTGTCCCTAGTATCAGGTGATAAAATGAGAGGAAATGGCCTGAAATTGTGACAGGGAAGGTTTAAGTTGGAAGTTAGGAAAAATTTCTTTGCTGCAAGAGTGGTCAGGCACTGGAACAGGCTGCCCAGGAAGGTGGTGGAGTCCCCATGCCTGGAGGTGTTCAAGAAACCTGTGGCCATGGCATTTTGAGATTCTAAGATTTATGACCTAGCAAACATTTTGCCATCTCCAAGCTGGCCATGTGTCTCCATTGGGAGAAACGCATGGAAGTTTGGCTTGAGTCTTCCTGGACTCTTGGCCAACGTAGATTCATAGATGGTTTGGGTTGGAAGGGACCTTAAAGATCATCTAGTTCCAACCCTGCTGCTATGGCCAGGGACACCTCCTGCTAGACCAGGTTGCTCAACCCCCCATCCCACCTGGCTCTGAACACATGCCTGGAGGTGTTCAAGAAACCTGTGGCCATGGCACTTGGAGATATGGTTTAATGGCCATGGTGGTGCTGGGTGGATGGTTGGATTTGGTGATCTTAGGAGACTGTTCCAATCAAAACAATTTTATGATTCTATGATTGTGTTATCATAAATAACTCCTGTGGGTGGAGTAGTGGGGAAGATGCTGAGAGGAGGAGATGATGTCATGGAAGGAGGAATTTTTACCTTTTACTAAAGGTCTCTCCATCCAAAACGTATCAGCTGGTGGTCGCTTGTACATTGTTCTGAGCTGGAGGAGCACCTCAAGCCCTAATATCAGGAGGTGTGTAGGACCAAGGATTTTCACCAAAGCCTGCTTTGATCTGCCTGAGAAACATCCTGTTGAGCTGCACTTGTGCAGCCCTAGCTTAGGGTCATTGATGGAATCGTTGCCATTAGCTCTTCCCATCCTAAACAAGTTTAGAGCTTGTGCAGGCACTAGTAAGATGTAGACTGCTTCTGGTTGTACCATAAACTGGTAGTGGAAGGTTCTGTGTCAATTTGATCTCTTCAGGGTCTAGGACAGTAGGGAATGGATTAAAGCTTGAGGAGGGCAGATTTAGACCAGAGATTAGGAAGAAATTAGCCAGTGAGGAAGGGCTGGGAGTGATGGGATGAAGGGGAATGGCTTTGAGCAGGAAGAGGGGAGATTGAGACTGCAGATTAGGAAGAAATTCTTTGTAGTAAGGGTGGTGAGACACTGGAACAGGTTGCCCAGGGAGGTTGTAGATGCCCTCTCCATGGAGGTTTTCAAGGCCAGGTTGGATGAAGCCTTGAGCAACCTGGCCTAGTGTTAGGTGTCCCTGCCCATGGCAGTGGGGTTGGACCCTGATGATCTTTAAGGTCCTTTTCAACCCTGTTCTGTGATTCCAATCATTTTGATGAGACCCCATGAAAGCTGCTGGATGGAGGTGTTGAGGAAAAGCAAAGGATGTTGGGATGCATCTTTCTGGTTGGGAACAGCATGACCCTTTGGCTGTCTGGTGACAGGGACGTGCAAGCATCAAACAGAGCTGTTGGGAACATCCAACCAGCATCGCTCTCAAGCTAGCAACTTTATTGTCACACCTGTGGATGGGACTTGAGGAGGACTGGCCTCTGTGGTTTGTCACCTACCCTCAGCAGAATGGCTGGCCCAGATCTGGCTTGGAGAGTCCCTGGGTGGCAGTGATAGAGAAGAAAGAGAGAGAGAGGAACACAGCCGGGTTTTCTCTGAGTTCACAGCCAAATCTTCTTCTGAATTGCAAAGTGAACAGCTCAGATTTTGGAAGCCTCTGAGGAGAAATAAATCCAAGAAGCCAAGATACCCTGGGGTTTATCTCTGTCATTTTTCTGCCTCTAGTGTTGTTTTAAGGGGTTCTGAGTCACCTCAAGCAACAAACCCAGATGCCCTCACCACTAATGAAAAGGATGAATATTTAACACGATATTATTTATTGAGGTTGTGTCAAAGAGGAGGCTTTGGGTTCAGTGTCTCTAATAATCTCCATGTTGGGCAGAGGCTGCCAAAACATGAAGCTTTTGGGCTTAAGGATCTTGGTGTGATGCTCTTGATGTTGGGTTGTGGTATCTCAAGGACCCTTTTTTATGGAGGCATATTGGTGTGATGCTCTTGGTGTTGGGTTGTGGTATCTTGAGGACCTTTTTTATGGAGGCATATTGGTGTGATGCTCTTGGTGTTGGGTTGTGGTATCTCGAGGACCTTTTTTATGGAGGCATATTGGTGTGATGCTCTTGGTGTTGGGTTGTGGTATCTCGAGGACCTTTTTTATGTAGCTGTGCTCGTGGTGGTGTGCTGTGGTATGGACTGATGTGGGTCTGTCTTGGTTATTGAGATAGACACCAAAAGTGGCGTGTGCTATGGAGTTTAACCAGGAGCAAGTTCAAACCAAAGCAGGGAGCAGGTGATCCTGATGCTGTTCAGAGGTGGAGGTGGTCTTTGTGTGAGCATAGGAGAAAAAAAGCCTTCATCTGGAGGAGAAAAAAAAAAAGTCCCATTTCTACTACAAATTGAAAAGTTATTCACTATTAAATCTGCTTTTGGAGCAATTTCCATCTGGGATCAGCCCAGGAAGAGGCTTGTTTGGACAGTGCTGGGGGACAGGTTTCCCCCCTCAGACTCCAGCCCCACAAAGCAGAGATGCCTCCACCTCTTCACTCAGGGTGGCATAAGGAGGGGGGTGTCCCCTCCCATCATCATGCAGGTGGTGAAAATGAGTCAGGACACTATTGCTGTCACTCCATGGAGGGTCATCCCCCTTTTATTTTCTGGGAAAGGAGGGGATGAGGATATCAGGATGGGGGGAGGGGGGTTAGGGTAGGGGGGGATCGTGAAGATGTCAGGATGAGGGAGATTTGAGGATACGAAGGGGTGTAAGGATGCCACAAGGGGAGGTGTGGGGTGTAAGAATGCTCGGGATGGGAGGATGAGGATGCCAGGGGGGAGGAGGGGACCGAGGATGCTGGTGGGGTGTGTAAAGGGGGTTATGTGAGGATGTCTGGGAGCGGCTTAGATGCCTGGGGGATGTGTAAGGGGGGGTGTGGGGGGTATGTGAGGATGCCGAGGGGGGGGTCTGGGATGCATGGGGGGACTACATAAGGGAGGGGTGTGGGGATGTAAGGATGCTGGGGGGGAGGGGGGTGTCTGGGATGCCTGGGGGGTGTTGGATGCCGGCACGGGGGGGGGCGCAGCCAATGAGTGCGGTGCGGGGGAGGGCTGCGCTGCGCGGCCGGCGGCGTGTTGCAGGCGGGCGGCGTGTGCGGGGCCGGAGCGGCGGGGACGGCAGCGCCTGTCCCTCGCACCTTGCAACCCCTTCCGACCCCCCCTTTCCCCCCTTCCCCCCCTTTTTTTTTTTTTTTTTCCTCTCTCCTTTTCTTCATGCATTTTTTTCCTTCCCTCACCCTGCGGTGAATTTTTTTTCCCCCCTCTTTCCCCCCCCCCCCCCCAGCCCCTTTCCCCTTTCTTCCTCCTCCTCCTCCCTTCCTTTCCTGCGCCTTGCTCCGGGAAACGCTGGATTTTAAACCTCTCCCCGGCAAGCAGTGAGCTGGGAAGAAAGAGGTGGGGGTTAAAAGATGGCCCAAGCCAAAATGCAGCACCCCGTCTCTTGGGTGATCTTCGCCGGGATGGCCGCTCTGCTCCTCTCCCAAGGTAGGGCCGGGCAGGGATGCTGGGGGTGGGGGGGCGGTGGGATGCAGCTGAGGGATGCGCAGCCCACCCGGAGGGGTCGGGATGGGTGATGAGGAGCCCCCAAAGCGGGGGCACAGCTGCAAGAGGGTCCTCAACCTGCCGTTAAGTTGCGGGGTGTGGAATGTGTGTGGACGTGGCTATGGCACGGTGGCGTCTCCCAGTTTCTGCTTGCTTCGGGCTGGGGGGGGGCACTTCTCCCCCAGTGATGATTTTTTTTTTTGCTGTTGGACGGGGGGAAGGACTCTGCCACCTCAACTTAGTTCCTGGATGCGATGCTTCCAACAGGCTGGGGATAGAGGTGGACTTCGGGGTCTTTTTGTGCAGCCCCACCGCCATCCTCTTTGCATTGCCGGACCCGTCTGCAAGGTCGTCCCAAAAACTCCCGGGCTGGGGAGTTGGGAAGTCCTTGTCCCGGGTGAGCAGGGCTGCCTGCCCCCCCGGGGAGAAGGATGATGCTTCCGGGGGGGGGAGGGGGGCGGTGTTTTACAAGAAGAAAAAGAGCAAAAGGAAAAAAGCGCCGGGCGAAGGCAGGGGAAAGGAGGGAGGCAGGAGCCAGCCCCATCTGGCCGGGAGCGCCGAGCCTGTCAGTTTGCGTTAGTCTCCTCGCAGCCATCTGGAGGGGCTGTGGGAGCGGGATTACCTCGGGGGTGTGGGGGTGTGAGGGGCAGGGGGTGAGTTGAGGGAAAGGATGGGGCCACATCCTGCTCCGGACCGAATCCTGCTCCGGGCTGTCCGCGGATCTGGGATGGGGAACGATGCACCCGGAGGGCTGCATTGCACCGTACTCAGGGATGCCCCAGCTCCGTGGTACCCGGGATGGTACCCGCGATGGGAGCACCTCTGGGGGGATGCAGACACCTTGAAGGAATGGCTGCACCCTCCTTCTGGATGGAAAAAAAGAAACAAAAACAAAACAATAGCCATATCCAGCTACCCCTGAGCTGCCCACCAAGGGCTGGGGACAGGATTTGGCCACCCCTATACCCAAATCAGCCCTGCCTGGTCCCCCCCTTCCTCTGCAGCAGGACTCTGGTAGGGTGTGAGAGCCCTGCCCGTGTGGTGCTGGGGGCTGCCCAAGCTGTGCTGGGGGCTGCTGTGCCCTGGGGAGGTGACCAGCCTCCATCTCTGCTGAAACTTCTCTCTCCTGGGCAGGCTGGGCCCGCTCTTGCAGAGCCACCCCTGCCATATCGACCGCCGTGGGCTGCTTAGCATGCACATCACATGCCAAGGCATTGCTCTTCTTCCATGCCAAGGCATTTCTCCTCTTATCCTTCCTCCCTCTCTCCCTCCTCAAGCTTCCTTTCCTTCTCCCAGGCTTGCTGCTTAGGATCACCTCAGGATCCCAAGAGGATTTCCTAGAGATGGGGCTGCTGCCTCCATTCTCCTGCCTAGAATTTGTGCTTCATTTAATTTGATTTTATTTTTTTAAGGCTTGCTTTTACCTCTCGAATTGGCTTCCTTGCAGTCTTATTCCCTGCCTCTGATCATCTATCATGCTTCCTCTCCTCACTCTCATCAAAGCTTAAGGCTCAAAAAGTAGTTTGGGTTTGTTTTTCCTGTGCTGCCTCACCAAGCAAAAAAAAAAAAAAAAAAAATCCTCCATTCTCTCTGCCCCACAGAAGTCTGATTGTGGGTATGAGAATTGCCCAAGTCACTGCTGGGATGGGGGGCACACAGGGAGTTGTGTGGTGTGGAACCCTGGGCAGAGTATTGCACAAAGCAGAAAAGTTTGGGTCCATTTTAGGTTTGGAAACATTGGCTATGCAGAGTTGGTGGAGAAAAGGAGTCGACCCAGAAGGTTTTCTGGCAGAATTCTGTTTTAAAGAGTCATTAAAAGAATCAAAACCCCCCACGCAGCAAAGATAATTTTGCTTTTAGCAAAAACTTTCAAAGGGAGTGTTGAGGAATTTGGGGGTTATTTGGCCCAAAGATTCATCCTCAAAGGTAATTTACAGGTATGCACAGCCAAAAATCAGCAGTGTGGTGCTCCTGCTTCATGAACTCTTCTGATATTCCCAGCACCTTGTTGGATTTCTAACTTTTCTCTCTTGCTTGGCACACGAAGGGAGCTGCCTGGTGTTGGCAAACTGCTGTCATGCAGGGAAAGTGTGTTCTGCACAAACCTCCTTCAAGCAGCTCAAGAGCCCTGTGCTGCCCTCTGCAGCAGTTTTATCAATATTCCAGGGCATTTACCTATTTACTGCCAAACAAACAATAAGGAAAGTGGTTGGGGAGTGTGCTTGAGAGCCTCAAGTGGGATAATTCCTAAGTGCTTGACCATCTACATTTGTGCAAACATCCAGAGGTCCTCCAAGTTTAGCTGGTAGATTGTTGGGCTGATTTTTTTTTTTTAATCTGGAAGCAGGAGACTGTTGAGTGTTGTATCCATTAGGAAGGAGCCTGCTGAGCCTGGAGGTGTCCAGCCTGGTTTTGTCCCACCATTCCCAAGGGACCTATTGCCTCCTGGGTGTTGGGGTTAGAAAGCAAGGTTGAGGATCTTCCTTGGATGCTGTGTCCCTGTAGGGATGAGATGTTCATTGCATGAGGGTGTGGGAAGGGCAGAGCCAGCCAAAAATTCAGCTGTGGCTTGGGGAAGAGAATTGGGAAGACTGCAGAGGGCTGGGATAGCCTCAGGCATCAGGAAGTGAGTGACTGTTTGGCAACACAGCTCTCATTGTTGGCTATATTTTTTTTCTGCATGGGTTTTAAATAGCACCACAGAATATCTAGAGCACGTTTAAGGACCCAGCAGCAGCATTTTCTCTTCCTTCTTTCCATGTTTTGAAGCAGAGATATGGTCTTGTGTATACTTCATACTCCTGAATCACACACACCTGGATTCCTCAAGGAAGAGGAGGGCTTGAGCAAAGATCCCACCCCAGCACTCGGGGAGTGGAAGAGAGAGGAAAACTCTGGGCTCAACCATGTGTAAAGGGATTACCCAGGCTAAAAGGTCACAGCAGATTTAGCTGGGCCTTTAGCATCAGTAAGCCAAGAATTATGGGAATTTGCTTTACAAATTAGCATAAAGACCTTATTCTAATAAGCAGAGGAGCTGAAATAGGTATGGAAAATAATAGCATATGTCAACATCATCCACAGGAGTGTTCCTCAGCCAAAGGAATTATTCGCTCCGTCGATGTGGCTGGGTTGCAGATAGTTCCCAGACTGAGCCAGGGGCTAGACTCATGGGCAATGGAAAAGTTGGATCTGGGATGGAGAGACACATCCACAGATTCACAGATTGCATCAGGTTGGAAGGGATCCTCAAAGGTCACCTTGTCCAACCTCCCTGCAGTCAGCAGAGACACCTCCAACTAGAGCAGGCTGCCCAGGGACGCATCAAGGCTGATCATGAGTGTCTCCAGGGATGGGGCCTCAACCCAGGCAAAACCTGTTCCAGGATTTCACCACTCTCATTGTGCAGAACTTCCTCCTGATGTCCAAACTAAATCTCCCCTGCTCCAGTTTCAAACCATTGCCCCTCATCCTATCACCACAAGTCTTTCTAAACAGTCCTTCCCCAACTTGCCTGTAGGTCTCTTTCAGATATTGAAATATTACTCTAAGGTCTCCCTGGTATCTTCTTTTCTCCAGGCTGAGCATCCCCAATTCTTTCAGCCTGCGTTTGTAGGAGAGATGCTCCTCTGATCATCTTTGTGGCTTCCTCTAGACCTGCTCCAGCAGGTCCATATTCTTCTTGTCTTGGGGTTCCCAGAGCTGGACACAGCACTGCAGGTGAGGTCTCCCCAGAGCAGAGGAGCAGGATCCCTCTCTCCATCTCTGGCCACACTGCTTTTGATGCAGCCCAGGCTGCCACTGGCCTTCTGTGCTGCCAGTGCCCATTGGTGGCTCATGTCCAGCTTCACATCCACCAGCACCCCCAAGTCCTTTTCTCCAGGGCTGCTCTCAATCTCATCATCCCCCAGGCTGGAGTCAAGGTTTGACCTGACCAAGGTGCAGGACCTTGCACTTTGCCTTAACGAACCTTCTGAGATTCTCTTCACTCCACTTCTCCAGCCTGTCCAGGATGGAATCCTGTCCATGTGAGCTTCTTCCCCTTGGGAAGGACAGGATTTGAGAAGGCTTTCTTGGTGGAGGTGGGAGGCAGGGCGGGGGAAACCTTCTGGCAGTTGGTACAAGAAGGTAATTGAGCTAATGAATGTATATAAGAAACATTACATCTATCGACATCTCTCTGGGAACACCCAGATTTATAGTTCCCTAGGGAAAGTATTGGATGTGGCTTCCTGGTGGATAATAGTTACTGTGCTGGGTCAATAGAATGTGATATTCACCCCCATGGCAGAAAATAGCTGTTTAATAGGTAATAACAGTAATAATCAATAGCTACATGATTAGATAACCCAGTTATAGGCAGTACATAAAAGACAGGGAAGACACCATGGTTACTCAGCTGCCTGGTTGGGAATGTTGCAGAACATCTGTTGCTCCTGGTGATCCTAAATGGGGCTGGAATCAGGTGCCCAGCACCTCTGGAAATCAGGCCACCACATGGGATTAATTGGCACAGATTTAACACTCAGCAGAGCAAACAGGAACCACAGCAGAGCTTGGGAAGCAGGCTGCACAGTGCAAAAATGTGGGCTGGCACTTGGGACCTTGGTTTGGTTGGTGGCTTTGAAGGAGGTGGTGGCTTTTTTGGTTCCTTCAGGAAGGACAGGGGCTTGCTGGAGAGGATAAAGAAAAGGGCAACAAAGATGAGGGGGCTGGGACATCTCTGTGATGAGGAAAGGCTGAGAGAATTGGGGACTTTTATCCTGGAGAAGAGAAGCCAGAGGGGGGATCTCATTAATGCTGATCAATACTTCAAGGGTGGGTGTCAGGAGGATGGGACCAGGCTTTGTTCAGTGGTGCCCAGTGACAGAACAAGAGGCAAGGGGCACAAACCTGAACATGAGAAGTTTCATCTAAAGATGAGGAGGAACTTCTTTAATTGAAGGGTGCTGGAGCAGGTGGTGGAGTCTCCATCTCTGAAGCCATTCCAAACCCACCTGGATGCATTCCTATGTGACATTCTCTTGGTGATCCTGTTTTGGCAGTGGGGTTGGTCTGGCTGATCTCCAGAGGTCCCTTCCAACCCCTAACATTCTGTGATTCCATGGTTTGCTCTGTGCCACATTGCAGATGGGGTTTTTCATGTGTTGGGGTATTGCTGCTTCCCTCTGAGCATCCCTCCACTGATCTGGTCATGCAGTGGGTGGTTGGTAGAATGCAGCAAGGAGTAAAGTTGTTGTGGTTGCTTTACACTGTGTGTGTGGAAAGATCCTTATCAGAGAGACCATCAGGTTGTCATTTGTAAGGAGATGCCTTATGGTGTGGTGTGATGGAGAACACTTGCTGGAGCTGGCTCCTGCTGCATCTACAACAGCTTTAGGAGCCTCACATACGGATTAGAGCTGTGTAAGGTCCCCTATGCACTGGATTTCAGCTTATTGCTCTTAGAATGTAGGCATGGAGAAGGTTATCTTCAGTAGGATACATGAGAAGACAACTAAGCAGCCCTGGGCTGCATGGCCAAGCAGGTATGGGGCTGCTCAGCCAGCCCCATGGTAGGGATGAGACTCCTTGCCTGGCCCAGAGGAGATGAATATGAGTTTGACACCTAGAGAAGAATATCAGGTGGTGGCTATGGGGCTGGGGTAAACCTCCTCTGGTGAATGTGAACTTCTGGACTTGATGATCTCTGAGGTCTTTTCCAACCTGGTTGATTCTGTGATTCTGTGATCAAAGGGGTGATCTCTCTTTACCAGACTTGGTGGTGCTGGATGCTCTGGAGACCATAACCAGTGCTGGGATGTCCTAGTCCCTAGCAGAAACTACTTTTCTTTATCTTTGTTGGCTTTTTGACCACCACAGCAGCCCTGGCTTATGGTTTTTTTTTCTGTCTCCCTCTTGTGCCATCCCTGACCTGTGCCTGAGATGAGTTCATTCCATATTGGAAGTGTCTGCTTCATGTGTTTTCCTTGTAGTTTTGGCTTTAAAATATCCATATTGCAATCCCCCTCCAATCTGATATATTTTTTTTCCCCCTATGAGGAGAAAATTGATCAGTTTGACAGATCTAGGTCAAAGTTAGCAAGCAGGGCTTGCTGTTTTCTGTGATAAACCAAGGTAGAGAGCTCACCAGCTTGCTTCCCAGTCAGCCAGTGGAGGTGGGCTCCATCCAGCCTTCTTCCTTAGCCTGTGGGACATGGGGAGGAGCTTTCTGGCTGTGGAACTCAATAAAAAACAAACCCCAAACCTCTTTTGCATCTCTTTCCTTCCCAAACTTCAATAGTGGCAGGAAAGGGCAATGTTTTCTTTGCTGGTTCCCTAGTTGCAGGGATGCTTTACTGGAGCAGAGCTTTGAAGAGGGTAAATAGGACTTTTTTTCAGTGTTACTGGTTTGTGCTCCTTTGATGCCTGGTGGCAGATCTCCTGTTGGTCTCAGCTGGCCCCCAAACATGATCCATCTTAGATGTTCATGGCAAAGACTTGGAGCTGCAACTTGGACGTGGAGTTGAGTTCTTAGTTTTTAACCAGGGGCCAAAAAAAACAAGATGCCAGATTTTGGGATTCTGTAGTAGAAGTCCAAGCTGTGCTGCTGTCTCCTATCTTCAGCCAGAGTCCTGCTGGGTCTTTCTGTGCCTTCAGTAGCTTCACTATGCCAAACCCCAAACTGCAAAGGATGAGCTCTTTGTTGTTGCATCCCCTGGAACGCCCTAACCCCAAGAACCACTTTCATGGGTGCTGGTGCATCCTCCAAGCATCGCTGATCCGGTGCTCCCAGCACATTTGGAACAGTGGCTGCTGGCCTTGAGGAGCTCCCAGCTCGCTGATCCGATGCTCCCAGCACATTTGGAACAGTGGCTGCTGGCCTTGAGGAGCTCCCAGCTCCCTCCTCCTTCCCAGAGCAGGCACCTTGCTCTTGGTTAATAATAAATCAGAGGTGCTGCCTTCGCCGGGCTCCGTTATCTGCCGCCGAGGAGAGTATCATGGATTTTTGATGTGCTTGCACTTAATATGTCCAATGCTGAAAGCTGTTGTAAATTAATTGACCCCTTGACCTTCTTGTCCTGTTGACTGTTCCCACTAAAGACAGTGGTTGGTTCTTGGCATCCTCCCCTCTCTGCTTTCCCTTCCTCGATCTCATGCATGCTTCGCTTACTAATCAGGGGCAGTGGCAAAGGGCCCTCTGAGCAGGGCTTCGTGCAGCCCAGGAGCCACTGCTCTGAGATGCTTTGTAGCAGCCGTGCAGGGAAGCCAAGATCCCAGGGATCCACCGTGCATAAATTACTGGTGGTTGGAGTATTCCCTTTAAAGCACTGGAGGGGCTGTGATGGAAGCGGGCACGGCGTCAGCTGACTTCCCATGAGAGTGCTGGAGCTGCTGAGCTGAAAGTCATGGGGCAGCACTGGGGACCTTTTGGAGGTGGGGGCTGAGGATCTTCTGGAGATGGATGGACCCCAGCATCAGTGGGGTGATCAGTACCTTGTATAAGGGCACTTCAATCTGTCTAGAGAGCTGTGGCTTGCACCAAGCCCTTAATTTTGGAGCCACAGTGGGTCTGGCTTGCAGAGAAGATGGGAGCAGCAGGAGTTTAGTGGAAAGCAGCAGAAAAAAAAAATGCTGGGATGTGGGTTCTGAGTTTGTTTCTACTTGTCCTGCAGTGATATGGCCTCATTTCATGGTTCTTCCTCCCTCAGAAGGATACCAGCCATCATCCCTCTCTTATGTCTGGTCTAGGTAGGCTGGATTTGGTTGTGGTTTTTTTTTTTTCTTCTCTTCCACTCTGTAACTACATCACTGAGCACTGGGAAAACCCTGACTGAGCCTGAAAAGGAGCTTGTGAGACTCGATTTGCATCCTCCCGTGACTCACCATGGGAGACTGCAGCTGCTAAGAAGCCAGGAGGAAAAAAAAAAAAATGCCAGAGGAAATTGTTCAATATTAGGAACGAAGCAGAGTTAGGAGGTTTTTATTTATTCCAAAACAGACTAAACTAGGAAGAAAAAAAAAAAAAAAAAAAAAAAGAAGTCCCAGTGAAAGTAAATTGTAGGAAAAACAGAGATTGATTTTTTTTGTTGTCGTTGTTTTGAAGCATTCTTGTTCAGACTCGGAGCTCGCCAAAGCTTTATGGATGAGCTGTGAAGAGATTGCAGGCAAAAGAAAAAAAAAAAAGAGAGAGAACCAAGGGGCTGCATTCCAGCAGCATCAAAAGAGCCTGGAGTCTTGAGCCTTGTTCTGTTTTATTTTCCCTTTATTTTGTTGTGATTTCTTTAAACTAGATCCTCTGCTAATGTTTTGATTTTGTCACAAACTGCCTTCTTGATTTAAAGAACTGCTTTGAAAGGCAAATCTGACCTGCCTCATTGGAAGGGTGACAAGAACTTGAAGCAAAGCAAGGTTCATTAATACTGTAAAAAAAAAATAATCATCTCAGTGCTTAAATGAGCTTTATTCCCCTCCTCTTGTAGGGCTGTTGGGTTGAGGGTTGGACTTGATCTTAGAGGTGGTGTCCATCCTTAATGATTCTAGAGCAACAAAGCTGGGGAAGGGTCTGGAGAACAGGGCTGGAGAGGAGCAGCTGAGGAACTGGAGAAGAGGAGGCTGAGAGGAGAACTCATTGCTCTTTACAAAGGAGATTGGAGTGAGGTGAGGATTGGTTTCTTCTCCCTAGGATCAGATGATAGGGCAAGAGGAAATGGCCTGAGGAGATTTAGGTTGGAGATTAGGAACAATTTCTTTGCTGCAAGAGTGCTCAGACATTGGAAGAGGCTGCTCAGGGAGGTGGTGGAGTCCCCATTCCTGGAGGTGTTCAAGAAGCCTGTGGCCATGGCACTTTGGGACACGGTTCAGTGAGCATGGTGGTCTTAGGTTGACAGTTGGAGTTGATGATCTTAGAGGACACTTCCAAGTGAAACAATTCTATGATTCCATGAGCTATTTAGAGAATAACACAAAGTTCTTGGCTTGGGTTGGTTGTTTTCTCGCTTTTATTCCCTTTCTGCAGGACAGATGGTATTTAGAGATCAGAGGGTGCCTGCATTTAGACTTTTTCTTTTGCAAAGTCAATCCCCAAAAGCCAGCACTGGGGTTTTTGAGAGTGAGCCAAAGCACAGGAGAGTGGCAGGGCTGGCTGGCAAGAGGTGAATTTGGATTTAGCATGAGTGACATCTCTCTTAATGAAGCCCTTTCTGGAGCAAGGCTGGCAGGGAGTGGGATCCATTAGAAGCTGAAGTAGTAGCAGAGCCAAAACCACCTTGTCATTGAAGACAACATGAAAAAAAAAACCCAACCCTTGCTATTATTTATTGTTTACCTTTTGTGCTGCTTTTCCACATGTCAGCTCTTCCCATTGTACATTATTTTGAGCTTCAAAACCTGACATCACATTAGCAGCCCAGCTCCAAACAATCCCTCCCCCCTCCCCCAAATAATGCATGAAGTCTGATTATTCCTTCTGATCCACTTGTGTTTATGTAAATGGACAGAAAAGCGGTTTTCAGCTTATTTCAGAAGCTTAAGGGATTCATCCCAAGCCTATTATTGAAAAATCAGAAAGTGAAAAGCAACTTCTGAGACAAGGAATTAGCAACTCAATGGCAGCGTGGGTACCGCTGGCTGCAGCCGCAGATGGGAATTCCCTCGGGATTCACACACCAAACGCGTGGCAACAGGTTGTTGGGCTTTGAAGGGACTCCAGGGAGGTTTGTGGTTGTTCCCAAGGGATGTGAGGGTGCAGGCTGGGAGTCTGGAAAAAGGGAGCTGGGTGTAAACCATCAGAGGTGGTGGTGGTGGTGATTGGGTTTGGGTTTTTTTTTTTTGGCTGGTGGTTCGCAGGAGCAGTGCTGGCTGCAAAGTCTTGGCTGAGAAGCCTGGCTCTGGGCCAGGGCAATGAAGCTGGGGAGGGGTCAGGAGAACAGGGCTGGGGAGGAGCAGTTGAGGGAACTGGGGTTGGTTAGTCTGGAAAAAAGGAGGCTGAGGGGAGACCTTTTGGCTCTCTACAACTCCTTGAAAGGAGGTAGGGGTGAGGTGGTGGTCAGTCTCTTTTCCCTAGTCTCAGGTGACAGAAGGAGAGGAAGTGGTCTGAAATTGCACAAGGACAGGATTAGGTTGGAGATGAGGAACAATTTATTTGCTGCAAGAGTGGGCAGGCATTGGAACAGGCTGCCCAGGGAAGTGGTGGAGTCCCCATCCCTGGAGAGGTGTTCAAGGAAATGGCACTTGGGAACATGGTTTAATGGCCATGGTGGTGTTAGGTCACTGGTTGGACATGCTGATCTTGGAGGTCTCTTCCAACTTACTCAAGTCTGTGATTCTGTGCATGAGTGAAGGATGCTCAGGGGCACCCACGTGTCCGTGGTGTGGCTCTCTATCACACGTGCAAGACTTTTCCACCTCTCTCAGGAGAGTTGGGAACAGATGCAAACCCTATTTAGGATGGCACCTTCCAGCCAGCCTTTCAGCATCCCATCCCTCCTCTCCTGCTGCATTTTTTTTTACCCTAGTTCGGTCCTTTTCCCCCCTTCCTTATGTTAATTTCCCACCTGAGCACCAAGTACTTTATAAATAGCAAATCTGAAATGAATTTCCTAGCAGCAATCATTATCTCCCTCGACAGCCATTAAACATTCACACAAGCAGAGCAAAATGACAAAGGGGATTGATTTTTACAGAATGTTGAGGGGGGGGGAGGCAGGAGAAAGGAAATTTGTTGACGAGGCATTTTTTCCCACCACCCCTCCCCTCCCCTCCATCTCCACTCTCTCCTCCCTTCCAGTTCTTCTGTCTGGAAGAATTTCAAATCATCGAGCATCTCCTTTTTTTTTTTTTTTTTTTTTTTTTTTTAAGCTCAGGTTGGGAAAGAGGAAAGTTGGAAATAAATCCAAAGATGATCAGAGGGGCTGGAGAACGTCCCCTGTGGGGACAGGCTGAGAGAGTTGGGGTTGTTAAGCCTGGAGAAGAGAAGGCTCCAGGGAGACCTTAGAGCAGCCTTGCAGTACCTGAAGAGGGCTACAGGAGAGCTGGGGAAGGACTTTTTAAAAGGGTTTCTAGTGACAGGACAAGGGGCAACGGCTTTGAGCTGGAAGAGGGGAGATTGAGACTGAAAATTAGGAAGAAATTCTTGGCAGTGAGGATGGGAAGACTTCTTTCAGCTTATTTCAGGTTGTGGATGCCTCCTCCCTGGAGGTGTTCAAGGCCAGGCTGGATGAGGCCCTGAGCAGTCTGGGCTGGTGGGAGGTCTCCCTGCCCATGGCAGGGGGTTGGAACTGAATGATCTTTAAAGTCCCTTCCAACCCAAACCATTCTATAGATCTGTGGCATTTGCAAACTGAGCCTTCCTTCCCCTCCCCTTTCAGCCCCTGCAAGCTTCTCTCCGTTGCTAGACATGAAGTCAGTTACGTGGCCCCAGCTGTGGAGATGAATATGTCAGAGTTAATGCCTCTGAAGATTGAGGGGTGGGCTGGAGAAAGGGGGAGGGGGGTTGTTGGGAAGGGGGAGGCAATCTCTGCAGCCTTCTCATCAGAATAAATGTGTTGATGCAATAGTTGGGAGCAGGCAAGCTGCTGCCGTATGAGGCAGCGTAGCTGAAAATTTAACTTTGATTTCAATTTTCATATTTGTCAGCAATAATTAGATTCAAGAAATGTTGTGGGGTGCTTTTTTTTTTTTTTTTTCTGCTGTTCTAAAATACTAATAAGTAGGAGCCTTTGTAGTATGGTTAATGGAGGCTTTTTTTCTTGTTTCTTTTTCCTAGTGGGCTAGAAAAATTCCATTAAAGGGGAAAGTCATACTGTATTACCATGCTTCAACATGCATTGACTTGGCTGCCACAGCAATATCAGCACTGGGAGACAGTGGCCCTTGCCTCCAGCTGCAGGGATGATGGCTGGGAATCATAGAATCATGGAATGGTAGGGGTTGGCAGGGACCTCCAGAGATCATTGAGTCCAGCACCCTTGCCAAAGCAGGTCACACAGCAGTGCATCCAGGTAGATCTGGAATCCCTCCAGAGATGGAGACTCCACAGCCTCTCTGGGCAGCCTGCTCCAGGGGTGCAGCACCTTCACACCAGAGAAGTTTCTCTTCATGATAAGGTGGAACCTCCTGGGTCCCAGCTTGTACCCCTTGTTCCAGGATGCCACTGAAAGAGCCTGGCCCCTTCTTCTTGGCAGCCACCCCTCAGATATTGATAGAGATTAGTAAGGTCACCTCTCAGCCTTCTCTTCTCCAGACTAAACAGCCCCAGGGCTCTCAGGCTTTCTTCAGAGGGGATGTGTTCAAATCTGTTCATCATCCTTGTAGCTCTCTGCTGGGCTCTCTCCAACTGATCCCTGTCTCTCTTCAACTGGGGAGCCCAAAAATGTGCACAGTATTCCAGGTGTGGTCTTACCAGGGCAGAGTAGGGGGGAAGGAGAACTCCCCTAGACCTGCTGGGCACACTTTTCTTGATGTACCCCAAGATACAGTAGGGCTGTCCAGATCTGATTGTTCTGGAAGCGACCTCCTCATGCCTAGTTGGGAGTGGGAGTGATGCTCTTTGGGGAGGCTTGAAGCTTTTGAAGCACTCAGGATTCATAGAATTGTTTCAGTTGGAAAAGACCTCCAAGATCATTGAGTCCAAGCATCAATGTAACACCAGGGCCATTAAATCAAGTCTCAAAGTCCCACAGCCACAGGTTTCTTAAACACCTCCAGGGATGGGGACTCCACCACCTCCCTGGGCAGTCTGTTCCTCTCAGGAAAGAAGTTGCTCCTATTTTGCAGTGCTAGGCTGGCTCTCACTCAACCTGCTCTCTTTAGCAATTGTTTTTTTGGTGCTCCCATAGCTTTTAAACCCTTAGATCAATTTGGGATCTCCCCTTGTAGACTCTGCCAAAGTCAGCCAGCCTCTTTTTCTCCCCTCCCCATTCCCGCTGAGTGGATTTCCTTGGATTCATGTGCCAGCTTTTATCCCAGAGCAATGCCAGAGAGCAAAGTGGTATTAAATTTGCTGGCAAGATGCACAGCAAATGGGGGAAGCTCAAAGTTGTGTCATTCTCAAGTTACTTCAGCCTATTAAGCAAACAAAAGCACTTGTGGCGTGAGAAATGGAAATGGCCAACGTGGCCTGATTAATCCTGGGTGTACAATTCCATTAATAAGACAGCTTTTAATAGGTGCCTCTTTCCAGGAGCTGCTGAGGCTAAGAATTGATGTATTCACTGTAATTGTATTGCAACTAATAGGATATGAAGAAAATTGTACTGAGAACCTCTTCCTTCGCCACCGTTTTCCAAGCAGGTGAAATAATGCTTCCTCCTGGAAGAGCCCAGCAAGGTAATGATGCTGAAACCTAAACTGAAACAGGAATGGTTTTAATTTCAGTGGGCAGGGTTTTGATTCCTGCTTTTGCTTCCCCAGTGAGCCTGTAGAACCCCCAGCGGCAGCTAGCAAAGGTAGGGGAGGAAATAGGGATCCTGATCCCAATGGAAATGCAGCATGCTGAGGGAACTGGGGTTGGTTAGTCTGGAGGAAAGGAGGCTGAGAGAAGACCTCATTGCTTTCTACAGCTCCCTGAAAGAAGGCTGGAGAGACGTGGGAGTCAGTCTTGTCTCTCTAGTATCAGATGATAGAAAGAGAGGAGATGGCCTGAAATTGTGCCAGGAAAGGTTTAGGTTGGAGATTAAGAACAATTTCTTTGCTTCAAGAGTGGTCAGGGATTGGAACAGGCTGCCCAGGGAGGTGGTGGAGTCACCATGCCTGGAGGTGTTCAAGAAACCTGTGGCCATGGCACTCTGGGACAGGGTTTAATGGCCATGGTGGTGTTGGGTTGATGATTGGGCTCCATGATCTTAGAGGACTTTTCCAAACAAAACAATTCCATGATTCCGTGGTTCTATGATTGGATGCTGTGGCTGCTGATGCAGAGAGCTAGAGCAGGTCTGGGAACCACCAGCATCCATCCTGAGAGCTACTGGAGGGGATCTTTCCATGTTTCCAGGCATGGGGCTGCCCCTCTGTCATGTCACTCAGTCTCTTTTGGTCTCTTTTTGGCAGTGAGAGGAGCTTTTACCCACTGCAGTCCATGCAGTTTGTTGGCTAAGCTCATTCATAAGCCTGAGGTCCTTGCTCCATGTTTCTCCACGCCCCTAATCCCAGGGCTCCAGCATTGCTGCTTCTGTCTTTGCAGCAGCCTCCTGTTTTCACCCTCCTTGCCTCGTGGAGCAAATGTACCTTTGTAACTGCTGCTCTGGGTCCCCATGGCATCTGGTGAGAAACTTAGGCTTTTATCCATCTCTCCAAGGGTTCCTGCAGGAGCAGCACTTGGTATGATGATGCCAATCCCAGGCAGGCTGAGCTGGATCCACACATCCAAGGAATTCCTAGCAATTCCTAGGGGATGCAGATCTCCATCATCTCGTTGCAGTTGTGCAATTAATGCACATTAAAGTGAGGGAATCATTAACCACAAGAGCTGACTGGTTCACAATCCAGGCATCAGTGATTGTTGCAGCCATCACTTTGCTAATGGCCTGGGGAATTTGAAGAAGTCTGAAGCCACTTTTTTGTCCCTGTTTTGGGGGTTGTTTTTCATTCTTCCTCCTCCCAATTTGTATGCATGTTCTGACCCTTCTTTGGTAGCAGGCTAGAGAGGAAATATAAAGAGGGGAAAAAAAAAAGAGGAAAAGAAAAGGGAAAGGAAAAAAGGAAAGGAAAAAAAAAAAGGAAAGAAAAAGGGAAAAAGTGGAAAAAGAAAAAATGGGAAGGGAAATAAAATGGGAAAGGGAAATAAAAGGGGAAAGGAAAAATGAGGAAGAAAAAAAGGAGAAAAGATAAAAGTGGGAAACGAAAAAAGGGGAAAGAAAAGAGAAAGAAAAAAGGAAAGAAAAAACAAAGGGAAAATAAAGGGAAAGGAAGAAAGGGAAAGGGGGAACAAAGGAAGTGAAAGGAAAGATAAGGAAAAGGGGGGGGGGGGGAAGGAAAGGGTGAAAAAATGGAAAGGGAGCAAAAAAAAGGTAAAGGGAAAAACAGACAAGGCAGAGTTCAGCTGAAATCCCTAAGGAAGCAGATGTGATTGCCTTACAGAAATGACTCCAATAAGGCCAGCAAGGAATATTGCTTTTAGAGCTTTTGGGATCTAAAACATTTAGAAAATGTGATTGACTGGCAGGGCCTAATTTATCATTTACCCCTTTCTCTCTCTTTTTCCCTCCTCACATCCACCCCAACACCTCAGCCTGCTCAGACAGACTCCCTGCTGCTTTTTGGCTCCCTGTCTCTCTCCTGCACCTAACCCCTGTTCCCTCACACCTGTGTGCCCACCCAGGCACGTGTTCCCTGGTGCTCCTGACTCCTTGTCCCTCTCTGCCTGTGTCATGGATTTATCATCATTCTGCTAAGCACTCGAACTCCTGTGGCTATTTATAATTAATGCTCAGAAACCTGCCAATCCATTTAATGACACTAGGAGGTCGTGGCCTCCCTTATAGCTTCCCATTAATCATCATTAGAACAGTTCTGGGTTTTTTACATTCTTTTTAAATGTTAATTCACCTTTATAGTGCTCCTTTCAGCTCTGACTGTAAAGGGAGACTCTGTAGTGACTCCAGTCTGTCTCACAAGTGTGTGCAGGTGAAAGGCGCAGTGGGACAATCGCACTTGATAAAGTCTCTTGGATGTCTCCCACTGGAATGAATTCCACTCACCAGCTCAGCCAGACGGGATTTCATCACTGCCCTCTGCTGCCTGCTCCTCACAGTGATGCTGACACAGCTCCCTCCCTCCCAGCTTCATCCTTTGGGTACCACCAAGCCCCTCACCTTCGCTCCCCACCTTCAGAAGTCCACACACCACTGGGAACCCTGCACCAATCAGTTCCTGGAGGGGAATAAGCTCACTGATGCAGGTGCAGAGCTTGATAAAGCCAGGTGTCCTCTGCCATGTGTGCTTTGCATTGCTGCCCACCTTCAGAGGTCCATACATCACTGGTAGCCCTGCACCAACCAGTTTCTAGAGGGGCTAAGCTCATTGGTTCATATATTGCATTGAGTTGGAAGGGATCCTCAAAGGTCTTGTCCAAACCCCCTGCAGTCTGCAGGGACAGCTTCAATTAGAGCAGACTGCCCAGGGCAGCATCAAGTCTTGAATGTCTCCAGGCATGGGGCCTCAACCATATCCCTGAGCAACCTGTTGCAGAATTTCACCACCCTCATTGTGCAGAACTTCTTCCTGATGTCCAACTTGAATCTCCCCTGCTCCAGTTTCAAACCATTTTCCCTCATCCTATTACTAAAAGCCTTTCTAAACAGTTCCTCCTCGGGTTGGGAAGAGCTGATGCAGAGCTTGGTAGAGCCATGGTTGTTCCAACTCTGCTGGGCAAACATGCCTTGGTATGATGGGGTTGTGGTTATTGTGTCCCCTCAGCATCTTGGGTTGGGTGGAACATCAAACTTACCCCTTGTGAAGGTTAGCAAAAGTCCCAGAGAAGAAGGCTGCTCACAGTGCTCCACCTATCTCCTTCTCTTTTCACTTTGGAATCAGGAAACCCTTTCCCTGGCATCATCACAGGCCCAGACCCTCCAGGAGCTGGTGTGAGAGCACAGCAAGGGGGCTTAGCAGAGATGTCCAGTGGTGGCTTGGAAAGCTCTGGGTGCAATCTGGCAGCTTTTGGCAAGCAGCAGCTTCTCTTAAACAGCCCTCTCCTGGCTTGCTGTGGGATGCAGTCATCTCCTCTCTGAAGTCAGTCTGTGTTTGCCATTAGCAGGAATGGATCCAAAGTGGTGTGTGTCTGATCTGGAGTCTGGTTTTGACCCTTTGGGGAGGGCTCTTGGTGTGATGGTGCAGAGATTTGCTGCAAGGCATGGAGCTGTGTGAGCTGCTTCTCAGAAAGAGCTCCCAGATGCTTGTCATAGCCTTGGGTGATAAACCTGCAAAGCATCACTCCTGCTTCGTGCTCATGCCTGGGACCCTTGCTTCATGACATGCCTTGCAAGACACAGTGAGTGGAGGCTCCCAGCCTGGAATAGTTGAAAGATTGAACCTTAGAACAGCCTTCCAGGATTTGAAGGGGACCTACAGGGGAGCTGGAGAGGGACTTTGTACAAAGGCATGGAGTGACAGGACGAGGTATAATGGCTTGAAACTGGAAGAAGCTGGATTGAGATTAGACATCAGGAAGAAATTCTTCCCTAGCAGGGTGGTGAGACACTGGAACAGATTGCCCAGAGAAGTTGTGAAGGCTCCAAGCCTGGAAATATTCAAAGGCAGGTTGGACTTAGATGACCTTTGAGGGTCCCTTCCAACCCAATGCACTCTGTGAAAATGTGGATGAGACTTTGAGCAACCTGGTCTGGTAGGAGATGTCCCTGCCCATGGCAGGGGGTTGGAACCAAGTGATCCTCAAGATCCCTTCAAACCAAAATCATTCTATGATCCAAAGATCATCTGGTCCTACCTTTCCTGGGAAAAGCATCACCATGTGTAGGAACCACACACAACCCTGCGTGGGCTTGGAAGGGGAGAAGGTTGGTGCTGGCCTCTCTTTTGGGGTAAAATGAGATCAGTTCTGCTCCTTTGGGGACTTTGGTCTTGGTGAGAGCCAAGCCCAGCCCTGTTTCTCTGAGTAAATACGCCAGCAGCATTTGGCTTAATGAACTGTGGCTTTTAATAAATGGCTCTTATCTTGCTGAAGTGCTGCTAAATTGTCAGGATTTAAAATTAGCCTAATAGATTTGCGGGCGATGTTTTATTCACTGGGTAGTTGGAAAGAGACAAGAGAGAGAAAGAAGGGGGAGAGAGAGGTGGCTCCACCCAGTCCTCCCTGAATTATACAAGAGTTATTTATTTGTTTGGGCCGAAGGGGAAATGTTCTGGATTAATGTGAGATGCCTCAGCACCTGACTTAATGAGAATTTAGAGACCTATCCCAAACTGATTGTCTCCAATTAATCACTCGAGGCCCCTCTTGCTTTGCTGTCCCTAGGATTTATTTGTCATAGTGGTGGTTGAGTTGTGGTATCCACTGCTGCTTGTCAGGGGAAGGGGGACAGGGATGGGCTAGAGAGGTTTCTGGGTTCTGTGGTGGCTTAATGGAGCACTTCCTGCAGAATTGATCATAGAATCATTTGGGATGGAAAGATCTCTAAGGTCATCTGTCCAACCAGCAATACCACACCACCATGGCCATTAAACCATGTGCCAAAGTGCCTTGGCCACATGTTTCTTGAACACCACCAGGGATGGGGACTCCACCACCTCCCTGGGCAGCCTGTTCCAATGCCTGACCACTCTTGCAGCAAAGAAATTGTTCCTCATCTCCAGCCTAAACCTCCCCTTGGCACAATTTCAGGCCATTTCCTCTCCTATCACCTGACACTAGGGAGAAGAGACCAAGCCTCACCTCACTGCAGCCTTCTTTCAGGGAGTTACAGAGAGCAGTGAGGTCTCCCCTCAGCCTCTTCTTCTCCAGGCTAAGCAGCTCCAGCTCTCTGTCTATACCCTTTATGTACTTGCACAACTTGTGTTCATGAGCATAAAATTGAGCTGGTCCTTGCCCAGCTTCTGATACATCCAATGAACTTGCAGGAGCCACTGTGTGCCTTTATTTCTTTTGGCAACTTGGAGCCAGTTATGATCCCGTTGACAGTTTGGAGACATATGGAAATTCAAGGCAGAGCAGTGCTTCATAACAGAGTAATATGGGATGTGGTTGGGATGAAAGATGCCAGGGAAATGTCAATCACCATCATTACCCTAACAAACTGCTGTACCTGCAGAGATAATAATAATATTTAGCAATTATAGAGCGCCTAACAAGCTCAAACGGTGCAGACAGCAGCTAATTAAATCTCCCAAGACTTCCTTTTGGGTGGATGTCTTCCAAAGAGCGTGGACCAGCTTCTGCCCAGAGTGGTTTGTGTGAAGGTGAATGTGCTTGTCCCCTATTTCACAGGTAGGGAAAGGCTGAAAAGCCTGAGGAAGGGATGAGCCTGAGCTCAGGAGGAGACCCTGGGCCATCTTTGCACTCTATTGTGCTGTTGGCTCTGTTTGCAAGGGCATTGTGTGGTCTTAATTTGATGACCCAGATGTTCAAAGATGCCTAGGTGCTGAATCACAAAATGGTAGAGGTTGGAAGGGATCTTCAGAGATCATTGAGTCCAATCCTCCTGCCAAGGCAGGTTCACCTGGAGAAGGTCACACAGGAGCACTGGCAGATCTCTCTGTACCTCATGCTCCCCAGGCTGGGAATCCTGCCCAGTTTGGAGCCTCCCAACATTGCACTCAGGGTTAGCCACCCAAAACAGCACCCATCAGCTGCCTGTCCACAGAACTTCCTCCTAATGTCCAACCTAAACCTCCCCTGCTCTCATTTCAAACCATTCCTGTTCAACTTACACCCCTCTTGAGAAACCCTTTTGGGAGGTGATAAACTCTCAACTAACATCCCAGCTTCCACTGGGGCATCTGAAAATCACAGCAATGAAAGCAAGACTTTCAACTCTTCCCCGCTTGTGCCATCCTCACCTTGCTTTTTCTTGAAAGCAGCAGGTGAACCCATCTGTGGCTGCTGGAATCCAGGTGGGATCCTTGCCCCCTGCCCAGCAGCCTGCCTCTCCAGCTCGGTGAGGTTGCCATCTCCCCATGACTTTGTGAAGGTCAGCAGTGCCTTCTGAAGCGGGGTTGGGAGCAGCAACACAACCATGCAGAGTGTCAGGCATAAAGGCAATATTGTATATAAAAGATAAGGGCTTCTTTTTTTTTTTTTTCCTCCCTCCCCCCTCTTCCCTTTTTCTCGTGGCAGCAGGCAGAAGGCACTGGGTTCATTTAGCATTCATAAAGTCTTGCTTTGGAAACGCCTTTAAGTACTGCTGAGGGAGACTTGAAGGAGCGTGTTTGAGAGGCAAATGCACATCTCCTTGGGCTCTCCTTTCATCTGCTTTAAAAAACACAATCTTTCCCCCCCCTTTTTTTTTTTTAATCTCTTTTTTTTTTTCCCCCTCTCCTTTTTTTCCCTTTCCCCCTCTGTAAAACTCCTAATCTTCTCCAACAGCAGCAGACACCCAGGGTGCAAGCGCTCAGCAATTAGTTCAGTGAGCACAGAATAAGCGAGGAGCAAAGGGAAGGGGGAACACAGCCAAGTACCAAGAGGACACCAAAATTCATCTTGCTAATTAGGAGGTGGCTCAGCACGGTGCAGGAGGAACAGAGCCTGCTTAATTCAGGTGCTGAGTTGTGAGGCTGCACCTCAACTACTGGGTTCCTCTTGGGGCCCCTCACCCCAAGGAGGACATTGAGATGCTGGAACAGGTCCAGAGAAGGGCAACAAAGCTGGGGAAGGGTCTGGAGAACAGGGCTGGGAAGGAGCAGCTGGGGGAACTGGGGTTGTCCAGCCTGGAGAAGAGGAGAAGGCTAAGGGGAGACCTCATTGCTCTGTACAATGCCCTGAAAGGAGGTTGGAGTGAAGTGAGGGTTGGTCTCTTCTCCCTAGTGTCAGGTGATAGGAGAGGAAATGGCCTGAAATTGTGCCAAGGGGAGGTTTAGGTTGGAGATGAGGAACGATTTCTTTGCTGCAAGAGTGGTCAGGCACTGGAACAGGCTGCCCAGGGAGGTGGTGGAGTCCCCATTCCTGGAGGTGTTCAAGAAACCTGTGGCCATGGAACTTTGAGATTCTAAGATTTACAACCTAGCAAACATTTTGCTATCTCCAAGCTGGCCGTGTGTCTCCATTGGGAGAAACACATGGAAGTTTGGCTTGAGTCGTCACTGGACTGACTCTTGGCCAATGTAGATTCATAGAATGGTTTGGGTTGGAAGGGACCTTAAAGATCATCTAGTTCCAACCCTGCTGCTATGGCCAGGGACACCTCCTGCTAGACCAGGTTGCTCAACCCCCCATCCCACCTGGCTCTGAACACATGGAGAAGAGGCTGGGCTTTCCCAGCAGGGAGTCATCAGGTTAGGCTTCATGTCAGCATGGAGAGAAGGGAGATTCCTGTTGTCATTACAGGACCTAAGACAGAAGGAGCAAGCATGGGGAGAGAAGGAAGCAACAAGTGTTGTCATCATCCAGCCTTCTTCAGACTGCAAAGAGCCAGCTTCAGGAGAAGTGTCAGCTGGGCAGAAGTTCAGCTCAGCCTCTTCTTTGGCTGAAACTTTTTGCAGTCCTTGATATCTCTCTCCTTCACTCTCCACTTGAGGGAAGGGAATTTTTTGCAGTGAAATCTGTTGTCTTGTGGCTCTTTATGAAAACAGCACATGTCACTGCCCCTGTTTCCTGGAGCCAGAGGATGTGGCTGGATTTCAAAAAAAGGAAAGGCCTGGATGATTTCATTATTGCTAACAACTGTTCCCACCAAGATAAGGACAGTCTAATCACATTCCCCCTGCAGAAGTACCAAGGGAACCCAGAGGGAATGTTTCCATTTGATTGTCTGCCTTGGCTTCTGTGTTTTGGTTGGCTTTGGTGCTGTGCAGTGCCAGCAGCAGGCTGAGAGGCTAAACTGAGTTGGGGGGGAGTCAAGGCAGCAGCAGGTGGGGGAGCATTATGTCTATCAGGGCACTGATGTCCCAGGCTGGAAATGCTCTGCCAGGAGCAGTCTTGGTGCAACCTGAGGCATGGCTGCATGCAGGAATGCTGAGAGCCCTGGGGCTGTTTAGTCTGGAGAAGAGCAGAGAGGATCTTATCAATATCTATAAATATCTGAGGGGTGGGTGTCAAGAAGAAGGTGCCAGGCTCTTTTCAGTGGTGCCCAGTGACAGGACAAGGAACAATGGGTATAAGCTGGAACCCAGGAGCTTCCACCTTAACATGAGGAAAAGCCCTGGAGCAGGCTGCCCAGAGATTCTTTCTTTGGAGTCTGTCAAAACCCATCTGGATGTGTTCCTGTGTGACCTGCCCTAGGTTATTCTCTTCTGGCAGGGGGATTGGACTTGATGATCTCTGAAGGTTCTTTCCAAGCCCTAACATTCAGTGATTTTATTCTGTGATTTATTCTGGTCAGGGTGTGAGGTCTGCTGTCCCAAACTCTTTAGACATAGTCTGGACTATGATGCAGGAAATTGTGCCAAGGGAAGGTTTAGGTTGGAGATTAGGAACAATTTCTTTGCTGCATGAGTGGTCAGGCATTGGAACAGGCTGCCCAGGGAGGTGGTGGAGTCCCCATCCCTGGAGGTGTTCAGAAAATGTGTGGCCATGGCACTCTGGGACATGGTTTAATGGCCATGGTGGTGTTGCATTGATGGTCAGACCCAATGATCTTAGAGGACTTTTCCAACCAGAACAATTTTATGATTCTGTGTTTCACCAGCTCCCACTGCAAATACCCCTGAAAGCTGATCCCCAGCTGAAAATTCCCCTCCACAGTGAGCACACTCCATCCTGTATTGCCAAGAGGTGATGCTGACATTGATGTAACCCAGGTAGAGTCAATTTGGCTGCCCAAGAGAAGCTGGGGAGGAGAAGAGAGCCAAAAGGTAGAGCAGGGAGGGATTGAGCTGTGCTCTTCTCCTTCCTGTGTGGGGCTGAGCTGCCACGTGTCCTTGCTGAACAGCTTTGTGTGCCAGGGAAGGAACTCTCTAGGCTCTGATTTGCCTTGTAGCAAGAGATAACATTATCATCTTGTCCTTTAATGACTTGAGGACAGAATATTTCTCACATCAATGTATCTATCTTGGTAGCCCTGCTCCTGCTCCTGTGCTGCTAGAGGGTGGAGATCATAACAACCAGTGCAAGCTGAGAGGATGAAGTAACTTTTCCTCCTCACCCTCTCCTTGTTTGCTTGCCCTTGACACTGAGAAGCTTCCTGAAGGCACTAACTGATGGATCCCATTAACACAGTTGGATGAGGAGCTGGCATTTGGTGAGCAAAGTGGGGTGCTGTCTTCAGGAGCAGAGAGGGTCACTGATTCCCAGCCAGGCAGCGACCACCCAAAGAGAAAAGATGACTTATAATTACATTTGTAATTGAAAGTGATTAATGGTAGCAAAAGAACTTGGAGCTATTTCTTGTAATTAAATACTAATTTTAATTCCTTTGCAGTGCTGAGCACCATATTTGCTTTACTGGTGATATTTATGGCTGCACTCCAGCACCCTTTCATGTCTTAAAAAATACTTGCTAAGTCATTAACAGATTTTTTTTTTGGTAACGGGGTAAACAAGTAAACAGCAATTAATTTGTTTACTTTGTCTCTCTAATTAGTGATTATTATTATTTCATAGTTTGGAGGATCTCTGTGCTTGGAAGATTTGTGGGTTTGAGTAGGAACAGAGGAACTCTTGGTTGCTCCCAAGCTAAAGGAGTCCTGGTGTCTGCTTCAGGTCTCTGTTCCTGGTGCCTGATCTAGGTGCCTCCTCCTGGTGTCTGCTCTGGGACTCTGCCCCAGGTCACTGCCCCTGGTCTCTGCTCCAGGCTGCTCAAGCTGCAGAAAATAAAGATCTACAAGGAGGAGGAGGCAGCAATGCCATCTGCAGCAGCCTAGGCTCAGAGGACATCCCAGCTGAGTTTTGAACCTGCTGTCAGTGAAGGCTCCTGTGAGGGCTTGGAGCAAGAGGGGAGGGAGCTGTCTGCACACGGCAGATGCTCTCTGGCTGTTGCTTGGTCTTGAGGAACAGAAGTGTCACGGGATCAGCTGCTCCTGCCAGGTTTTTGCTGTCTGTAAGTGACACCTTTCAAACTCAGCTGCTGCTTGTGATGCTGCTCTGGGCTGGCCTCCCTCTCCCCTTGTTCCAGCTAGCAGCAGCTTCTCCTCCCCACTGCTCTTTGGAGAAGACTTTTCCCCTGCTGATGCATGCCATAGCCTCGGCTGAAACTTTGGAGAGACGTTTGCTGGATTTAATATTCCATCCTTAATCCTATCATTGTATTGATCTGGCTTTGAATTGTGACATGGTCAGTGTGTGTGGTTTGGGGTTTGGCTGCAGGGAGACAGCTGATGGGTGCTGGTTTGGGTGGCTATACCTGGGTGCAGTGTTGGGAGGCACCAAACTGGGCAGGATTCTCACCCTGGGGAGCATGGGGTATGGAGAGATCTGCCAGTGCTCAGGGGAGCCAGGGTGATCTGCTCTAACTGAAAACAGAGTAAGCCTGGGTTTGTTCACTGGCTGGGAAGTGGTTTGAAACTGGAGCAGGGGAGATTTAGGTTGGACATCAGGAGGAAGTTCTTCACAATGAGGGTGGTGAAATCCTGGAACAGGTTACCTGCAGATGTGGTGGAGGCCCCATCCCTGAAGACATTCAAGGTCAGGCTTGGTGTGTCCCTGAGCAACCTGATCTAGCGGAGATGTCCCTGCTGACTGCAGGGGGATTGGACAAGATGACCTTTGTGGGCCCCTTCCAACCCAATGCATTCTGTGATTCTGTCCCAGCTGTTTGGCTCTTTTTCCAGCGCCGTGGGATGAGGTTGTTTTTCCAGCCTAGATGTGCTCGTGTCCTTCCTGCACCTTGACAAAGTTGTTTTCAGAGGAGCCAGGCTGGGGAATCTGTTTCCCAAAAAAAAGAAAAAAAACTTGTCCCTGCTCACATAGCAACACACTGGGCAGGAAGGCACTTGATGGAAATCATGTCTCTTCCTCAGCAGTTCCTTGATTCCTTGCTAATGCTTTTCATTCCCTCTTGCTGCTTGAGAGAGCTGATCGCCTGATTAAATTAAGACAGACACAAAAGCAGCTGGCCTGCCAAAGCCTGGGATTTTATTAAAAATAATATTGTTTACAGAGCTCTCTCCTTTTATGGCACATATAAAACAGTGTGTTCCACCCCAGCAGCCGGCAGCCTCGCTGCAATTTACCCAGGAAGAGATAGAAAGACATTAAACCTTGTCCTGATGGGGAGCAGGAAGGACAAGGAGGAGAGGGAGGTTGGGGACAAGAGGCAGTGGGTAGCTGTGGCAGTGAACGAGAGGGAAGGCAAAGCAAGGAGTAAAACCAGAGAGAAGGAAGGATTGTTCCTTGTTCCCCATCTGCCCTTCTCCCCTTGCATACCTGTGCTGAAATGAAGTGTTGAAAAGAGAAAAGAGATCATGGAAGAGAGGAGATAAACTAGGCCAGAGAGCTCCAGCTGGGGACTCAGCCTCTACCCTAGCAGGGAGGAGAGCTGCTTGCCCTCCTTGCAATATTCAGAAGCCCTTCCCAGGCTCTCCATACTGGTGGAAAGGCTCCTCCAGTCTGTTCTTAGCTCAGCTGAGGTCTTGCAGATGCTTTTGTGAGCCCTTGGGCAGGGAGGAAAGACAGTACTGGGAATACTGAGAGTGCTGACTTCTGTCCACCCATATGCCTCAGCCTGCCAAGACCTCACCACAGAGCCCTCATGGTTTATAAATAATTTGCTTGTAGTTTATTTGCACTAAACTCTTCATGCTGGTGAAAAAGCTCCTCTGCTTTGTTCTCAGCTCATCTGAGGTCTTGCAGATGCTTTTGTGAGCCCTTGGGCAGGGAGGAAAGTCACAGAATCACAGAATTAACCAGGTTGGAAAAGAGATCATCAAGTCAGTGCTGGGAGTGCTGACTGCTGTCTGCCCAAGTGCCCCAGCCCACCAAGGCTTCACCACAAGAGCCCTTGTGGTTTGTAAATCATTTCTTTGTAGTTTATTTGCCCTTGAGGGGGCACTCTCTGCTAGAGAGTGTGGCAGGGTATGGCGTGGAGCAATGGGTCATGTCATGAGGGGCTGGCAGGGAAGCAAGGAGAGACTCAAAGGATTTTCCAAGGTCACAGAACCAGCTTGAGGTAGCACCCAAACTTGAACCAAGCCCCCACCTCCAGCACACCCTTGTGTGCTGGGCAAAATGTGTTCATGGCCTGCTTTGGGAGGCATGGAGGAGCTTCACTCATGCCCTGTCTCTGCTTTGCTTTCTCTCTTCTTTCTGTTTGTTTGTTTGATTTGGTTCCAAATAATTAATTGTAAAAACCCATGGCTAATGGTTTGAATGAAGGATGGATGGGTACTTTAATTAACTGGGGAAAGGATTATACACTTGTGCTTTCAGTCCCTCTAACCCCTGCTGAAGGAACAAGCCTTGAACATCTCCATGTTCAGAGGGAGCTGAGCGCTGTGTGAACGTCACAGCAGACTGGGGAGGGAGGGATCAGCCAGAAGCCCTCCCTGCCTGTGCTGGCCAAGCCCCCAGCACCCTGCTGGGAATGTGCCACAGGGACTCTGGTTGTAGTTAGTGCATGGGGATCATCCTCTTCATGGATGGGATCCTGGGTCCCACAGGGAGAAACACTTCCCACCTGATTTTCTTGGATGGTTGAGCTCCAGTGTGCTCATCATGGTGGGCACCTTCTGATGGCTGCTTTGGACACCTTAGAGGGGTTTGGTGTCAGTGAGGGAGAGGTTTCATAAGTTCTACAGAGACTTTAGAGATTCAGCAGTACTGAGCCATGTTTTGGACTAATAGATGTGAAATTTGGATTTAATGTGAGCCATCTGCCCCTTCTTTGTATCATAAAAGCTTCCAAGGTCCAGCATGGGAAGAGATGCCATCTACTTTCCAGTCTCAAGCAGAAAAAAATTCAGCCACTGAGTCTGGTTGGGAAGAAGCTCAGCACAGCAATCTCAGGGACCTGAAATTGCCAAGCTCCACTGTGCAGGAGGATTTCTGCAGAGCCAGGAGGTGAAGGGATCACTACATGAAAGAGAGGTCTTGGCAGAGGTGGCCCTGGGTTGCTCCTTGCTATCCTGAAGGCATTCTGAAGCTTGATGGGTGTCAAAACCTGTATTGATTCCTCTTTCTGAAGAGAGTGAAAGGTTTGGGGCTATAGCAACAGGAGCTCCAGCTCTGGCAGCTCAATGTGTTGCTGTCTCATTAGCTGTCTGTGGCTCAGGAACTGCTGAGTAAAACCCTGAGGAAATCTTTGGAGAAGAGCACTGAGATCCCATCTCTGCTCCCAACTCTTACCTTCCCTCCAGGTTCCATCTTCCCCCAGGTCCTACTTTCCTCCCAGCTTCCACCTTACCTCTGAGCTCCCACCTTCCTTCCAGCTCCCACCTTATTCCCACCTTCCTCCCAGCTCCCACCTTCCCTCCCAGCTTCCATCTTACCCCAGGTCCTACTTTCCTCCCAGCTCCCACCTTACCTCTGAGCTCCCACCTTCCTCCCACCTCCCACCTTATTCCCACCTTCCTCCCAGCTTCCAGTTCCCTCCCTGCTCCCATCTTGTTCCCACCTTCCCTCCCAGCTCCCACCTTACCTCTGAGCTTCCACCTTCCTCCCAGCTCCCACCTTATTCCCACCTTCCTCCCAGCTCCCACCTTCCCTCCCAGCCCTTCCACATGCCATCCCCAGACTAACTTCTCTTTATGACTCTCAGCTTTTAAAGACAGTGTTAAGAGATGAAAAGTGTCTCCTGCATGGATGTTTTAATGAGCAAATAAAATCCCAGACTCAATTCCAGCAGGATTGGTGCAGGAGCAAGACTTCTGCAGCTCCTCTGCTGCATGGTTCAGAAAGTTGAGACCAGGCTGGGTCAAATCATTTTCTGTGTGAGTAAAAAAAGTGCTTTGAGTATCTTCAAGGGGTGGGGCAAGAGCTTGCATCATGCTACTGAGTCACTGGGCGATTTTGCCTCCCTCCAGGTGGGAGCTTCAGCTTGGCTGCTTAAAACAAGGCTGATTGGGCTTGTTCTCTCATGGAAAATGCATGAGAAGAAATGAATTTCCATGCTGGATTTCGGATCAAAAGCTGTTCAGACTCTAAACAAGCCCTTTCTGGCCTCTTTTCAGTAGTGCTATCTGCCCCTGGAATCCTCCTCACTTATCAGTCCCCCAGCAAGCTGCTCTGTTTGATTGCTAATCTGCCTTTATTATGTTTGGAAATGCACTTTAATAGTTTGATTCCAGCAACTCTTTATTGTCTTTTTCTTTTTCTCTTTTTTTTTTTTTCTTTTCAAGGCCACATTCCAGCTTCTGAAGTAGGTACCTCTCTCTTTTTTCACTTCAATGGTAGCCTTTGACGTTTATCCCAAGGCATAACATGGTCCTCAGGCTGGTTGAAATGAGATGCAGTGATTATAGAGCATCTCTGAGCTGCTGCCACTGGTCTGCACCTCAAAGGACAGCTCAGAGAAGAGTCTGGAAGTTGGAGCTGGGAATTTCTTGGGGTAGCTCTCTTTGAGTGACCTGGAAATAGATGTCTGGAGGTCTTGAAATGCTTCCTTGGTGATGGTGGTGGTGTGTTTTGTAGGTTTGTGGTGTGCATGGGTCATGCCTGTGAGGATATAGAATCATTAAGGCTGGAGAAGACCTCTAAGGTCATTGGGTTCAATCATCAACCCACCACCACCATGGCCATTAAACCATGTCCCAATCTGCCATGGCCACAGGTTTCTTGAACACCTCCAGAGGTGGTGACTCCACCACCTCCCTGGGCAGCCTGTTCCAATGCCTGACCACTCTTGCAGCAAAGAAATTGTTCCTAATTTCCAACCTAAACCTCCCCTGCTACACCTTGAGACCCTTTCCTCTTGTCCTATTGCTTGTTCCTTGGGACAAGAGGCTGACATTCCCTCACTCCAGCATCCTCTCAGGGAGCTGCAAAGAGCAATGAGGTCTCCCCTCAGCCTTCTCTTCTCCAGACTAAAACCCCCCTCAGCTCCCTGAGCTGCTCCTCCCCAGCCCTGTTCTCCAGACCCTTCACCAACTTCCTTGGCCTTCTCTGGACCTGCTCCAGCCCCTCAATGTCAACTCAGTGTATGATTAAGGCACAGAGGAGAATTGAACACCCAGGGTCAGCTGGAGTCCTTGTTTTTTCCCTGGTTTTCATAACAAGAATGGTGAAACACTGAGCAAGCCACTTGCACCTGCTAGAGGTTGAGAGTGCTTTTGGCTGAGGTGTTTAGCATTTTCCATTTTTGCTGAAGCCAGCAGCAGCCTAAAACCTGCCATATGTGCTTGGAGGAGGTGCTCAGCACCCGTTGCAACAGGGTGCAGACCTTGTCTGACAGAAATGGGTGCCTGGAGTGCTGTCTGCATCCTGCTTAGGCTGCTGCTCTGCTTGTGATTGCTCCTTGGAGAAACCTCCCTTGGTTTAACAGGAGTTAAGCATTTTGTTAAGGGAATTTGTTTGCTTGGTTGGAGGTTATTTTATTCTTTCCATCCCCAGTGTGGCCTTGGGGAAATCCTATGTGGCGTGAGGAGGAGGCGTGGTGGAGAGGATGGGTGTTGCAGGTGTGGGTTTGAGATGATGATTTAAGCTGGGAGAGGGGAGATTTAGACTGGAGAGGGAGATTTAGACTGGAGATTAGGAAGGATGATTATTTAAGATGGGAGAGGGGAGATTTAGACAGGAGGTTAGGAAGAAGTTCTTTAGAGTGAGGGTGGGGAGACACTGGAACAGGTTGCTCAGGGAGGTTGTGGGTGCCCCCTCCCTGGAGGTGTTCAAGGCTGCATTGGACAAGGCCTTGGGCAACTTGGGCTAGTGGAAGGTGTCCCTGTCTGTGGCAGGGGGTTGGAACTGGGTGATCCTCAATGTCCCTTCCAACCCAAACCATTCTATGATGGCACCTGGAGGTGCAGGATCCACTCAGGACTTGGCAGAGGAGCAGTCAGAAGTTCCAGTGATGACATCTTTTGCTCTTAGCAACACTTTTCTTTCTCTAAATGCTTCTCACTGGAGGTTATGCTTGAATGTATCAGCACTTCAGGTAGGGAAACTGAGCCTCTCAAGAGAACATTCACAGAGCTGACTGGCTTCAGGAGCCACTGATCCCATTCAGCTTGGGTGACAGGGGCTTGCCTGTGCCCAGAGGTCTGACCTGGGGTCTCACCTCCCTGCAGGCAGATGGTGTGATCTAAGTCAGCTTGGAGACAACCAACCTGGCACAATATCTTTCAGGCTCCAAATGTGTGCAAAATGAATGAAAGTCCTTCTGCACTCTGAGGTGCAGCCTTGAAATGAGGGTGAATAAAACACCTTCTGGTGCTGGGGGATATGGAGGTATGTTTGGTATCTCTATTGAATTCAGGCCAGCAGCCACCTCACTCTTAATGACCAGCCCTGGCTGTCTCTCCAGGCAGGAGCAATATTTGTCTCAATTGGTTTAGCTGCTGCAGTTTCTAAAGATGGCCAGGAAACCTGGGCTTGATTGAGTTGCCTCAGGAAATGTTCAGTGCTTCTGTCACTCAGCCTCTGAGACTGAGCTGTCACTTCTGGCTGAGCTTTTTCCATCTTCCCCTCATCAGAACATTGAGCAGTGTGAGAGAGGAGACAAATGAGTAATGGGATGGTCAGCAGTGATGGGCTGAGCTGGGTGGGATGCCTCCAAAGTCAAAGCCAACAGTGTTACATGAACATGGTGCTACCACCATGTCCAGACACCATCTAAAGGGGGACAAGAGCTGAGAGTGAGGAGAGGCTCTGACAACTCAATCCAGTGAAGCAGGCTGGCCCTGCAAATAGGACATGAATAAGTAATCTGGATAAATAATGGAGCTGTCTGCACTGGAGCAATAAAGAATGAAAGTGCTGAGTGGGGCTTGCTGTGATTTGTGGGGTCACACTGTCTTGGACAGCAGAGCCCTTGCTCCCACTGGTGAGCAGCTGCTTGCAGAAGGATCTCAGTGATGGCATAGAGATGACTTGCAGGGTGGCTTCTCACTGCTACAACAGCTTTGTGGAAGCTTGCTGAGTCCTGGCTTGCTGCTGTGTAACCTCTGCAGGGTTAGAAAACCATAGGGCTAGGTGAGTTCCCAGCTGATGTCACCCTGGGGTAGAGCTGGGCACTTGTGGGACATCCTTCATGGACAACTAACGGATGATGATGGAGGTCATGTAGCTTCTTGGAGACCTTCTGCAAGGGCCTGAGTGCAAGTTATTCCGAGCACCCAAGCAAAATCTCCTCTGCAGCAAAGCAGGCTGTTTTCTGCTGCCTCTTCCCGTGGGATGTGGCAAATCATTATTCTCCACTTCCTTCATGGGATCTTTATGTATGGGAAGAGTTCTGTCACGTCTTACTCCATCTTTTCTTTTGATGACAAAGCCAATCCCAGTGTCTTTCATCTTCCTCTAGAGCTGTCTGCATCTCTCCCTGATTTCATTGCTATTCCATGGACTCACTCCCACTCCTCTCATCCCTGCCTCAGATGCACAACCCATTGCATCACAGCAGTTGGAGGTGCACTTTGGATTTGTCTGGAAAGGAAGGGAACCTCCAGCTGTGGGTTCAGCAGAGCCAGATGTGCTGTGGAGGAAGGTGAGATGCTTAGAGCAGGTCGTTGGGTAGCTGCTAAAGTGTTATGCTACAGTTAACCTCTAGCTTTCTGATAGCATGATGTCCACATCAGGATGAAGTAGGACAGCTGAGGCCTTGGATTAAATCAAATGGAGCAAAATCATTCTCCTTTGTCCACCTGACAATGCTTAGATTACTCCTGGGGAGATTCTGATTAGACACGAGAGGAAAATGCTGCACAGCAAGGTCAATCAGCTACCAGAACAATCTCCCCAGAGAAGTGGTGAAGTCTCCAACACTGGACACTGTTAAGAATCAGCTGGATGTGGTGCTGGGGTATCTTATCTAGACCATGCTTTTCTTAGGAAAGGTTGGACCAGATGACCTAGTTCCAACCCCCCTGTGACAGGCAGGGACACCTCCTACCAGACCAGTTTGCTCAAGGTCCCATCCAACTTGCCTTTGAACAATTCCAGGCTTGGAGTCCCCACAACATTTCTGGGCAACCTGTTCCTGTGCCTCACCACCCTCATGGGAAGAATTTCTTCCTAACCTCTTACCTCAATCCAGCTTCTTCCAGTTTGAAGCCATTACCCTTGTCCTGTCGCTCCATGTACAGAGTCCCTCTCCAGCTCTCCTGGAGTCCCCTTCTAGTCAAGATCCCTTCCAGCCTGGGGTTCTCTGTTAGTGTGAGATTTCCCATCTTTTATAGCCTGCTTGGTTTCTTTTGTACTCTGTGGTTTGCTGTGATGCTCAGCTCCTCTTCTGTGTGTGGTTCCTTAGCTGGTTTTCCTCTTTGTACATGCATTTGGTTTCTCCTCCCCATATCACATCACGCTTGGCCGTATCAGATTTCCTCTGTGCTGGAGGTGATCTGAGATTCTGGTCCTACCCCTGGAGCCCTCCCAGCCCCTGTCCTTCTAGCTTGGCATCCTCCACACATATTAATAAGCCTGCTGCTGCATCTGTGGCACAAGCAACTGTTAAATGCAAATGCTGGAGAAAGCAGGGCTCGGGACAGACCCCGGAGGAATCCAGCTAAGGTTGCCCTCCTAGCTTGCTTGTAAATAATAGATAAGCCCTCTTTGAGAGCACTTTGTCAACAGGCTGTTATCCCTCCTCCCCTCTGCCCCCAGCCTCAGTGATTACATCCAGCCTGTGTTTCCTCAACTTTCCTCGGAGGGTGCCGCATGGGACCGACGTCAGGAGCCTTATTAAAGTCAAGGTCTATCACGTCTACAGCATTCCTCTTATCCACCAAGCCCTAGTTATCCTGTCAAGGTGGAAATTAGGTTGGTTTGACATGATCTGTTCTTGACAAACTCGTGTTGGTGGTGGTTGTGAGGGGCTGTGGTTTTTTTTTTTTTCCCCTCACTTTATTAAATTCCCAGCACTTACAAGCTGTGATGGTTTCATCGTTTGTTTTAGTATCTTGCTGGTGATTGAAGCTGAGCTGGTTGCCTGTAGCTCCCAGCTCCTTTCTTAAAGATATGAAGATTTCTTGCCCTTTCTGCTGGCCTCCATGAGCTCCCAAAGAGCAGTGCTGATGGCTCAGGGACCATTCTGCCCGATTTTTCAGCTCTCTCAGGAGACCTTCCTCAGTCTTTGCCAGCTGACTTTGTTTTAACTCTCTTCTTTCCCTCCTTGCCTTTGTGTGAATATTCATCCATCTCCCTCTTAACGTGGATTTTGAGTTCACCACACCCCCTCCTTCCATAGATTCATAGACTGTTTAGGTTGGAAGGGACCTTAAAGTTCATCCAGTTCTAACCCCACTGCCATGGGCAGGGACACCTTCCACTAGCCCAGGTTGCTCAAGGCTTCATCCAACCTGGCCTTGAACACTTCCAGGGAGAGCACATCCACAACCTCCCTGGGCAGCCTGTTCCAGTGTCCCCCCACCCTCACTCTAATGAACTTCTGCCTCATCTCCAGTCTCAATGTCCCCTCTTCCAGCTCAAAGCCATTGCCTCTCATCCTGTCACTCCAAGCTCTTTTGAAAAGTCCTTCCCCAGCTCTCCTGGAGCCCTTCAGGTACTGGAAGGCTGCTCTAAGGTCTCCCTGAAGCCTTCTCTTCTCCAGGCTGAACAGTCCCAATTCTCCCACCCTGTCCCCATAGGGGAGGTTCTTCAGCCCTCTGATCATCCTCGTGGTCTCCTCTGGACACACTCCAGCAGCTCCCTGTCCTTTACACAGGGATGTAAGGGACATGGTTTAATGGCCATGGTGGTCTTACATTGATGGTTGGACTTGCTGATCTTGAAGGTGTTTTCCAGCTGAAACAATTCCATGACTCTATAATCAAACATGGCAGTGAAGCTCCTGGCTGTGTGCTTTCCTCCCCTCCTTGCTAATGGACCTAACCTTCCATTTCCTCTTCCTTTAACCACATCCAAGAGCCCTTTTGTTCTCTTCTCCTGCCCTCACTAACTGAAACCTGTTTGGCATGTCAGTGCTGCTGACTTTCTGCTGTTCCACCCAGCCCTAATTATGAAGCCCTGTGTTTCCTCATTTTATTTTATTTTTGCCTCTGCTTCCTTCTTGATTTCTAAGCCATTGATTCAGCCCCAGCAGTTTCTTCCCATGCTTCCTATCTTCCCTTTGCATGGGGACAGCCTGTTATTGTGCCTATAATACAGTCCCCTTTCACTAACTGCCAGCTCTTCCCTTCTTTGTACCTTAGATTATTTTCCCTGGAGACCCCATCTACCAGCTTCCTGAATTGGTTGAAATCTGGCTTTTGAAGTCAGTTATCCTTCTTCCACGGCTTTTTCTTGCTCAGGTTGTGAACTCCATCATTTCATCACCACTCTCCCCCAAATTACCTTCCCCCTCAAAGCCTGCAGTCTGTCTTTGCTAGGCAGATCCCACTCCTAGGCTCTTCCCAAGCTCTGAGCATCCTTGAATGCGTAACAGGAGCTCCATGAGCTGTGTCCTGCCATGTTGTGTTGGTGTTTTAAGTACCTTCTGTCCATCCCTGGATTTTTGATAAGGGCTTGCCAGGGGTGGAAGATCAATGCCCTTGGCTCTCATCCTCTCCATGTTCTCACTGCCTTGCATATTTTGCCCCCAGTACCTGAAGGGGGCAAGAAAGCTGGGACTTTTGACCAGGGCTTGTAGTGACAGGATGAGAGGGGGAGGATTGAAGCTTGAGGAAGGGAGATTTAGACTGGAGATGAGGAAGAAATTCTTTCTAGTGAGGGTGGTGAGACACTGAAACAGGTTGTCCAGGCAGGATGTGCATTCTCCCTCCCTGGGGCTGTTCAAAGTCAAAGGTGGATGAGGTCTTGAGCAACCTGGGCTAGTGGGAGGTGTCCCTGCCCAATGGCAGGGGATTGGAACTGGATGATCTTTAAAGTCCCTTCCAACCCAAACCATTCTATGATTTTGAGTTGGAGGGTTCCCCTGCTTGTATCCTGCTCCAGATGAGGACATGAGGCAGTTTGCTGTCATCTTGGTGACCTCAAGATTCTTGTCCAAACCATGTGGCACACATCTAAAGGTGTCCAGTTCCTTGTGTCAAGGACTGGCTTAATTCTTTGCTGCTGTTCAAAGCTAGCAGAGCCTCCTCCATCAATGCCCTGTGCATGGTGGCTGTAAGGCTTTGGTGGCCATAGCAGACCCCATGGAGCTTTGGTGGAGCCCTGCTCATACTTCTTCTCACCAAGCTGGTGGCTGTCACAGCATCTGAGAAGGCCAAAATGGCTCATGCTGACTTTGAACTTTAAGGCAGCAGACATGGGTGATGTGAATCCTGTCCTCCATAACAAAGATGCATGAGGCCAGGTCAGCAAAGACCTTTAAATGTCAATAAAGCAATTCTGCAGAGCCCACAAATCTTGGTGGGGAGCTGACAGGCACTGCAGTGCTGGGCAAACTGACTCCAGAGCAACAGGGTCTGCCTTGGAGCAGCCCTGGGCACGGACAAGAGCTGTGAAGTAGCTGCAGACAGGGCCAAGGGGTGACAGCAGGGAGCAGGGATGGTTGCTAGAGCAGATCTGTCAGCTTCAGTGGTTTCTGTGGAGTTTGCAGAGTCCCCTTCCCATGGGCTTTGTGGGAGCCTTTTTTAGAGCAGGCTTGTGGCAGCTCAAGTGTGGTTGGTGCAGGGCTTGGGTGGATGCCTGGAGGTGGTGCAGTGTGGCTGGCTAGTGTCAAGGGACAGCCAGCAAAGTCTCAGGCTGCAGGAACAGATTCAGTCTGAATGAGCTCCTGGAAAGGTTGAGAGGGGATCTTCTCAATGCTGATCAATATCTAAAGGGTGGAGGTCATGAGGGTGGGACTGGGCTCTTCTCAGGACTGGCCAGTGACAGGACAAGGGTCAGTGGGTGCAAACTGGAAGCCAGGAGGCTTCACTTTGTTCTGAGGGTGCTGGAGCCCTGGAGCAGGTTGCCCAGAGAGGTTGTGGAGTCTCCTTCGCTGGAGACTTTCAAAACCCACCTGGACACATTCCTGTACAACCTGCTCTAGGCCAACCTGTGTTAGCAAGGTGATTGGCCTCAATCTCCAGAGGTCCCTTCCAACCCCCACCATTCTATTCCTTTTGAGTCTGACATGAGCAGGGCAGGATTTGCCCATCCAGCAACCCAAGAAACCACAACCACCTATGCTATGGTTGTGCAAAATGCTGGCACCAGGCATGGTGGAGATCAGCCCTGCAGAACCCCCTGGCTGGCTTGTGCCCTGGTTTGGTGTTAAACATGGGGATTTCAGGGCCAGGTCTCCTTCCAGCTGCTGTCTGATGGCTGGGAGCACAGGAGGCTAACATCCAGTTAGCCACATACAATGGATGCAATTTGGCATCTCCACGGAGGTCGTGGAGCCAGCAGCTGGTTGCAGTGGTGTTCCAGCATGCTGCCATGGGGACAAGGATGCACAGGGGCTTCTCAACAGCCACCTGCCTGAAACAGGCTCTTGTGTCCTCAGCCAGCATGCAGGGACCTGTCACCAGTGCCCAGCTGCTGACAGCTGGATGTGCTGCTGCTGCAGAGGCTGAGATGCACAGGCTGCAGCAGAAACTGCATCCCTTGTGCACCCAAAACCCCACACAGATGTGCCATGGGGTGAGCTGGTGTCCTGCAAAGCCAGCCAGGACCTCTGCCCAGTGTGCAGAGGGTCAGAGAGATGCAATCCTTCTTGGAGGCCCATGAGAGTATGAAGTGCAGTGTGCTGATGTCCAGGAATTATCGTATTTGGGAAGCACTCATTAATCTCTGTCTGCCTCCCTGGGTTTTGTTGTCTTCCCTTCCTGAGAGACCTCCTCTGCCTTGACTCTTGCTCTCCAATTCATGCCATCTTCTTTCCACCCAAGTTTTGTCTCCTACCTCTCTTCCCCTCCCACCAGAGCAGCTCTTTGTAAAAGCTGCATCCCAGAGCCCCCCAACTGGAGAGGCAGGGGTAGAGCTCTTTAATATATCCAGCTTGTATTGGTGGTTATTTTTCTGGCTCTGTAAAGCTGCCACAGCTGAAGGGGAGATGATTGCTGGTTCTGGCAGGTAAGAGGCAAAGGGCTGGTGAGCAACTCTCTGCCCCTCAGCCTGACCCCCCCCAGCATTACCCACTGGTTTTGGCTTGAGGATGCTCTTCCACACCACTGGCTGTGCCTCATGGATGGCATCTTGTGCCCAACCTGCACCACAGGGACAGGTCCTCCTTGGTGCTGCTGCTTGCTTGCTGATCCTGCAACCCTCCACCATAGCTCCAAACCAATGTGCATCTTCTACACAAGTTCTCCTGTCCTCTTTCCTTCCCTCTTGTTCATCCTCATCTCTCCAAGTCTAGCTCTCAGCATCCCCCCCAAGCCCCAACAGCTTCCACCTTGTCCCAGCAGCTCTCATCCCACAGCAGCTCTGTCCTGCAGAGCTATCACCAGGCACTTCATTTCATACACAATCATTTCCTCATCAAGCCTAAATTAAATGCATATTTCAAAACCTACGAGGAGAGCAAACTGCTCCACTCTTGTGCTTTATTAAAACAAACAAACAAACAAAAACCAAAATCATCTTTGTGTGGGGAAGAGCCTTGGTGCCAAATCACCACCCTGCTGATGGGGTTGAGCTGTTCCCAGCTGTGTGCTGCTGGCAGGGAGAACCTGCACTGCAGAGGGAAGCAGAACAGCATCCACCTGACAAATGAGTTTACTCATGAAGTTAAGAAGCTCATTTTGCTTGACTTTCACAAATCAGCATGCTTAGCACTCAGGAAATTTCCAAGGAAGGGATATGCCTAGTGAGGCAGGAGCCACAGAGTCATAGTATCAGAGAACTGTGTTAGTTGGAAAAGACCTCCAAGATCATCAGGTCCAACCCTCAACCCCACACCACCATGGCCACTAAACCCTGATCCCAAGTGCCATGGCCACAGGTTTCTTGAACACCTCCAGGGATGGGGACTCCACCACCTCCCTGGGCAGCCTGTTCCAATGCCTGACCACTCTTGCAGCAAAGAAATTGCTCCTAATCTCCAACCTAACCTTCCCCTGGTACAACTTCAGGCTATTTCCTCCCCTTCTATCACCTGTTACTAGGGAGAAGAGACCAGCCCCTACCTCACTGCAACCTCCTTGCAGGGAGCTGTAGAGAACAATGAGGTCTCCCCTCAGCTTCCCCTTTCTCCACACTAAACACCTCCAGTTCCCTCAGCTGTTCCTCCCCAGCCCTATTCTCCAGACCCTTTCCCAGCTTTGTTTCCCTTTCCTGGGCATTCTCCAGCTCCTCAAGGTCCTTCTTGAAGTGGGAGTCCCAAATTCAGGTGCATGTAGGAGGATTGGCAAGCAAAAAATTTTGTAGATCTTGAGGAGGTAAATGCCTGGTTTTGGATGCATGTGGGAGGAATAGAAAACAAAGAATTTGGAGATCTTGAGGAGGTAAATGCCTGCTTTCAGGTGCATGTAGGAGGATTAGCAGGCAAAGAATTTGGGGATCTTGGGCTGAAGGTGACTGTCAATAGCCAGCTGTGGCCCTTCCCAGCCACCTCAACTTGGAGCACACCAACCCTATGGAAAAGCACATGAGTTCTGAGTGCCTGTTTGGGATTCCAAGCAGGGCTGGATTATTTCAGGTATTTAGGTGTTTAATTTGATAGCTCAGCAAACACAGCAACAGGTGAAGGGTTGCAGTGGTCTGTAAGGAGAGCCTTTGGCTGAGGCTCAGCTCTCGATGAAAGGACCTAAAGACATCAAGCTCTGTCCATCCCCCCCCCCCCACCTCCACCCCCACTTCCAGTTAGATGGTTGGAGCAGTGGGGACGAGTTCAAAGCCACTGCACAAATAAACTCTAATAGCTTTCCTCTTGCATTTATGTTATTAGGGGCTTGGTTTGACTGGCATTATGATGATAAATGAAAAATGCTTTGCACCATTACGTTGGGCGCTAATGCGTAGTGGGAAGAAATTCTACTCACTTGAGGAAAAAAAAAAAAAGAAGCAAGAGGCACTGGCAGCAGGGAATGGGCTGGTTTGGTGCTGTTTGCATGCAAGCACAAAACCTCCACTTGTTTCCCCCCCCCTGCTCCTTGTGCCTCTGCTCTGGCTAGGTTGGGGTAAAGGGGAGCAGTAAAAGGGAGCTGGTGAGTGAAAGCAATCCTCTGAAGGGTCAGTACTGCTTTGGAACGAATAAAGCTGGAAGAGGGGGAGGTAGTAGGAAGAATTCTTTCCAATGAGGGTGGGGAGACACTGGAATAGGTTGCCCAGGGAGGCTGTGGCTGCCCCCTCCCTGGAGGTGTTGAAGGCCAGGTTGGATAAGGCCTTGAGCAACCTGGGCTGGTGGGAGGTGTCCCTGCCCATGGCGCAGGTTTCAGAACTACATAATCTTTAAAGTTAACCCAAACTCTTCTATGATTCTGGTTTTGAGCTGTTGGGTTCTCCTGGTTGTATCCTGCTCCAGCTGAGGACTTGAGATGGTTTGCAGTCATCCTGGTGACCTCAAGGTGCTTGTCCAAACCATGCAGCAAATGTCTGCACGTGTTCAGCGTGTAAGAAGGACTTGGCTTAATTCTTTGCTACTGCTTAAACCTGGCAGACCTTCCTGCATCAACACCCTGTGCGTGGTGGCTGTAAGGCTTTGATGGGCATGGCAGAGCCTGTGGAGCTGTGGTGGAGCCCTGGTCATGATAGAGGTGTTCAAGGCCAGGTTGGATGAGGCCTTGAGCAATCTAGGCTAGTGGAAGGTGTCCCTGCCCACAACATGGGGGTTAGAACTAGATGATCTTTAAGGTCTCTTCCATCCCAAACCATTCTGTGATTCAATGAAATGAATGTGTCCAGGGCTCTGTGTTGCTCCCCTCTGGTAGCCTGCACTCCCTTTTTCACCTCATCCCTGCAGGCTTTGGGATGCGACCTCTGCCTCAGGTGGGAACCAAGCAGGATAACTTTAGCATAAGCTTGTGGTGGAGTCTGCAGCCATGCTTGGAAGCTGAAGGAGGAGTTTGACAGTCCAAAGGCTTTCCTTCATTTGAAAGCCGTGGAGCAAATTGAGTTCAGAGGGTCACTGTTACTCCCAGCTGCTGCGCCAGAAATCCCTAATGCACCGTATGGCAGCTTTCTCCAAAGCTTCAGCTGCTTTTTTATGAGCCACTGTCACTCCATTATCTGTCTCAAAGTTGGTCTTTAGCTCTTTAACCTCATGAGAAGGAAGGGAAGGGAAAAAAAGAGAGAAAACAAGATGCTCTCAAGAGCAGCTTTTCATCCTTGGCCATGGAGCGTAGCTCAGCGCCGGGCTGGCAGCTGTGGGATGGGGTTGGTGCTGGCCAGGGTGCATCACCCCTGGGTGCTGTCACTCTTCTTAGGGGTTGTGGGTCCCTGGTGAAAGATGGCAGGGGCTGCAACTGGGGAGGAAAGGATGATGCCCCTGGAGTAAAGAGATGAGTTCCTCAATGCTGATCAATATATAAAGGATCAGGGGCAAGAGGATAGGGCCAGACTCTTCTCAGTGGTGCTCAGTGACAGGACAAGGGGTAATGGGCACAAATTGGAGGCCAGGAGGTTCCGTCTGAACAGGAGGAGAAAATTCTTTGGTGTGAGAGTGCTGGAGGCCTGGAGCAGGCTGCCCAGAGAGGTTGTGGAGTCTCCTTCTCTGGAGAGATTTCAAACTGATATGGCCATTGTGGTCCTGGGCAGTCTGCTGTGGGTGCCCTGCTTTGGCAGGGGGTTGGACTGGATGACCTCCAGACATCCCTTCCAATCCCTACTGTGCTGGAATTCTGTGATGCTCCTGCCTGATAAGTTGAGGCCGTAGCACAAGGGTTGGTGGGATCCCAGCATCACTGCTCTGTTCTGTCCCTGCTGCTTTGCAGAGGGAAACTGAGGAAGGGAGAGGTTAGATGCCAAGCCCCAGTCCTGCTTTGCAACCAAGAGAGGCTATGAATTGACTCCACTGCCCTGCTCTTTGCAGCAGCATTTTGCATCCCCTGGCCAGCTGCTCGGCAGCCCCTGTGCACTGTGGCACAAGACAGGGCTTTTGCTCAGCTCTCTCCCCTGCATGCTAAACACTCCAGCTGCCTGCAGGATCCTGCAGCCTTCTGCACTGCTCTGCTGCAGAGGGGGTGGGGAGATGGCTTTCCTCTTCTAGCCCAGCAGCAAGCAGACAACAGGGAGGTGGAAAGCAGTAGGATGGGGAGCCCTCCTTCCTTGGACATGTTCCTGTGGGCCTGTACTCCCTGAAAATGATCCCAGCTTGTGCTGGGCAGTAAGTGCCTGCCCTGAGCTGCTGCATGGATGTGAACAGCAGCATCCTGCACACTCACCCTGCAGGGATGTGCAGCCCTGAGCATAATCCTGCTGCCCACCCCGTGGCTTCCTGGCAGCCTTGATTTCTGCTCCCCAGCAGCTGATATTGTCCTGGATTGGAGTTTGCAGACAACAGGCCCTTGCTTGGCCACAGCAGCAGTTACTGCCACAGGTGCTGGTGTCACATCCTGACCGAGGTGCTGGGGCCACTGCTGGCATCAAAGCCTGGGGACATGGTGTGTTCTTAGCACATCTGAGTAGTACTTGGTCCTGCTTCAGTGCAGAGACTTTGGAGGAGAAGGAAATGAAGCAGCTTGTAAAATCCTTGGAGGGCACATCCTTACTCAGCTGAGTGAGGTCTACTGCTGAGCTGGTTGGGAACCCATGAGGTTTGGTGGTGGGACCACATTCCTCTCTTCTTTCCTCATGGTCATGTTGATTTTTATCAAAATACAAAAGCAGACTCCTGGACTGGGACTCATTCCTCTGATGCCTGCTCCAAACCCATCTCAGAGGTGGTTTTCACCAGCATTGGGAGCTGCTTCCTGTGAACCAGGGATGGCTCAGGGCATGTGTGGTCCCAGGATGAGCTTTAGGGCTGTGGTGGTCTCTGCAGAGAAGTTCTGAGGAAATGAGTTGTGGAGAGGATGCACAACAGGGGAGGAAAAGTGTGAAGGCTTTTATCATGCCAAAAGCCTCCAGGAGAGCAACCTGTGGCAGAAAAGCTGGGAAAGAAGGCAACAATGGCTTTGGGAGGAGATTAAAGCTCTTGGCTGGTGTGCAGGGTGGAAAGAAATGGGCAGCTGCATGGGGAATAGCAAGGGCAAGGTGCTTGGGAGAGGTCTGCAAGTCTGGGGGACCCTTGAGCATTGGGACATGCTGGTGTCCACTTGGGCTTGGATCTCCCTGAGTAAAGTCCCACAGGCTTACCTCTGCTTAGGTGACCAGCACAGGGGTCTGCATGGCCTTCACATCCCTGGTACTTCCAAAATGCTTCACATCATAAAGCCAGATCCAGAAAAAAAAACCCATGTAATTGTGCTTTTTCTTTCCTCTCCTCCTTTCTATGAGTTCCTTCTTTTCAGAGCCAAAATAAAGCACTGAAAGAGAGGGAGAGGGCACCAAAAATGGAATGTGCTTTTCTTAAAGTTTTTATTCATACCTAACAAAGAACCCACCCCAGAAAGATGTCTCTTTTTGGGGGGGGAGAGGGGAGGAAAAAGACATTTTTGAATGGGGAGAGGGTAGAGAAGGAAAGAGAGATCGCATTAAAAACTTCCACCAGCTCCAGTAATGAGATTAAGGGAGCTGCCAGCTGAAACCATCTGCCTAATCTTTTACCCACAGCCGCTCTGTTCCCAGTTTCTATCCAAGGATGGGACCAAAGCCACCTTCTGCCACGGACTGGCCTGACAGAAGATGCTCTCCTGCCCACAACCAGGGCAGGATGGTTCTCTCCAGACACCGAGCTCCTCGCTGCCAGCCGTTGTGCTGAGCAGCCGAGGTGAAGGGAGGGAGGCTAAAAAAAAAAAAAAAAAAAAAAAAAAGAGAGAGAGTGAAATGAAAAGGGAAAAAAAAAAAAAAGAGGAGGGAGGAAAAAAAAAAAAAGGCACTCATAAAAAAGACAGTTTGACATTTTCTTGACTGTTTTGAAATTTTCCTAGCACAACAAGCTGTTTATCCGCCACTCCAGCTCTTATTGAATTAAAGTGTGGAGGGGGTGTTAGGAAGAAATCAATTCGTGCTCCATATGCTGCTCTGCTGAGGAACGTGGCTCTCTACACACTATGGAATATGTAGGGAAGGGGTGGGGGAAGGAGAGATAAATCCATCAGCTAACAAGATAAGTGCCTTGTTCCTCCATCTGTTACTGCTGTGTCCTTATCTGGGATTGCAGTGTGGCAGCAGTGATACATCTTGTGTCAGGTATTATATTCCAAATTCATATGAATGAATTTTCCTGCTTGCCACAATCCATGATCCAGCCCCGAGCCCCATTGTGGGTGCAGGCTTTGCTGAGGAACCCACAGGCTCATCCTTTTCCAGCTCCTCTTTTGCTGTTGTAATTTGTTATTAGAAGAGGGATCAAGCAGGAGCAGCACTGGCTGGGCAAGGGGATGGTGCAGCAGGGAGGAAGAATTGGAGGCTGTCCAGCCTCAGGATGCTGACAGCATGGACATGTGCTTTGCAGGCAGGAAAATCAGCCTGGGAATAAAGTGTGTGTTTAGAGGTGGCAGGAGGGACAAGAACTTCACCAGTCTTCCTGCTCAGGTTCTTGAGGTGGAGGGTGGTAATTTGCTCTAGGGTGTGGAGGCTGATGTCCAGCCCACGTGTTGAGTGGCTAGCAGGGAGAGAAGTGGTGGCAAAACATCCTTCATGTCATCCTTGTATGGGTTTCTTTAGAGGCATCCTTCATATCACCCTTGTATGGGTTTCTTTAGAGGCACCAACTTTTGTTGCTGATGGAGGAACCAGATTTCTGTGTTGGACCAGAAAGCCACATTTCTGGGAGCAGAACTGTGGAATCATTTTAGCTGGAAAAGATCTTTTAAGATTCATAGACTCATAGAATGGTTTGGGTTGGAAAGGAACCTTAAAGATCATCCAGTTCCAACCCCCCTGCCAAGGGCAGGGACACCTCCCACCAGCCCAGGTTGCTCAAGGCCTCATCTAACCTGGCCTTGAACACCTCCAAGGAGGGGGCATCCACAACCTCCCCAGGCAACCTGTTTCAGTGTCTTACCACCCTCACTCTGAAGAATTTCTTCCTAATCTCCAGTCTATATCTGCCAAGTCTGGTACTAAACCATGTCCCTCAGGACCACCTCTCTGCCTCTTTAAAACACTTCCAGGGATGGGGATTCCACCACCTCCCTGGGAGAAGCTGGATGAGATGAATCCCTCTGCCCTGCTGAGCAACCTTGGGGAGCTCATTGAGCTGCCTGAACTCCTGAGGGGCTTCTCTGCCCAGATGCAACCCAACTCCAAATGGTGCCAAGGTGCCCAATTTCTAGTCAGAGACTATGCTTATAATTGGTTTAGGTCTGGACCAGCCTCTAGACCTGTACTGGATTCAGTGGCTGAATTTGTTATGAGCCAGGATTTCACTGCTGGAAGCTGCTCCCTAAATCTACTCTTAAGGCTAATCCAAAGCTGTCCTCACTGGATCACTGGTGCACTCCTAATTAGCTGTGTGGAGGAATTTTGTGGGTGGGCTTCAGACCTCTGCTCTCTGTAGAACCAGCTTCTGCCTGAAATCTTGGTCATTGCAACTGGCTAGTCAGCTGAGTGCCTGCAAGGCTTTCTGCAGCTTGAGGGGATAAATCAAAAGTCTGGCTGGGATGGAAGGAGGCTTGTAAAATCCACAGCATCATCCTCGAGCGATGCAGCTGGGGTGAGCAGCAGCAGCATTTGTTTGTTTGAATGCACTCATGTTTGCTACCCTGCCAGCTTCTCCTGGAGAAGGATGCTGCAGAGAGACACAAAGTTCAGGCAGAGAATAGGGATGCATCTAAGTCATCTCCAACTGGCCATACTTGACTGAGTCTCTCTTGACCTGAAACCCCTTGGGTTGCCCTGAAGGACCTGCAGCTGCCTAGCTGATGAATTAAGTCTGCACAGGCTTGCAGGCAGCTTCACAGAGGCTTTCCTCTGCCTCTGGACTCTGGGAGTGTGATTTTCACAGAATAAGGAGGGTTGAAAGGGACTTCTGGAGATCATTTTCTTCAACCCCACTGCTAACTCAGTTACCCCTACATCAGGTTGCCCAGGATTGCAATGTCCACATGGGTTTTGAAAGCCTCCAGAGAAGAAAACTCCACAACCTCCCTGCGCAGCCTGCTCCAGGGCTCCAGTACCCTCACAGCAAAGAGGTTTCTCCTTAAGTTCAAGTGGAACCTCCTGTGTTCTAGTTTGTGCCCATTGCCCCTTGTCCTGTTACTGGCCACCACGGAAAAGAGCCCTGGGCTTTTTGCATAGCTGTGTGAGGAGACAGGAAGGTTGGAGGTGGGGTGAGATGGGTGAAGTTCAAAGCCAAATCTCAGCTTTGCTGGGACTGGGGGTGTTTGGAGCTGGCTGGTTTATTTCTGAGCTCTTCTTTCAGTCGAGGTTCATATTTGCTGGTGAAAGGCACAGACTGTGGCACTGTTCCTGAGCCAAGAATTAAAAAACCCTGTTTTTAGAAGTAAAGTCTAATTTGGAATTAAAGCAGAGGAATTGCTAATAGGCTTGTGGGACTAAACCGTGGCTGGATCCTATTTTCCGCTTCTCATGTGTGTGAGACTTCTTTGAGTAACATCCATGGAGAGGGAACACTCAAGGTGATGCATAGGGCAGGGAGGGAGAAGGTGAGAGGAGTCAGTCAGCACAGTTCCTTTGGAAAGAGAGAAAGTGTTATGCAGCCCGCAAATAGCTGGCTCCTAAGCATCCCTCTTGCCCAGGACTGGGATTTAGGAGGAATTCAGCCCCTCAGAATATATGGTAGATGTTCAAGTGTGCTTAGCTTGGGGGTTGTTTGTTGGCACGAGCCAGCAGGAGGTGAAGTTGTCTTTTGGCTGCTTACGATGTCAGAGAATCATTAAGGTTGGAAAAGATCTTCAGGATCATCAAGGAAAAAATTCTTTACTGAAAGGGTGGTCAGGCATTGGGATAGGCTGTCCAGAGAGGTGGTGGAGCCTCCACTCCTGAAGGTGTTCAAGAAGTGTGTGGCCATGGCACTTTGGGACATGGTTTAATCGCCATGGTGGTATTGGGTTGATAGTCAGACTTAGAATCATAGAATCATACAATTGTTTTGGTTAGAAACCTTTAAGATCATCAAGTCCAACTTCAACTGAAGACCACCATGTTTAAAAGTGCTACAGCCACACATTTCTTGAATACCTCTGGGTATGGGGACTCCACCACCTCCCTGAGAAGCCTCTTCCAATGCCTGACCACTCTTGCAGCAAAGAAATAGTTCTTAACAACCAGCTCAAACCTCCCCTGGTACGATCTGAGGCTGTTTTCTCTCATCCTTTGCTAGTTACTCGAGAGAAGAGACTGAACCCTCCTCACTCCAACCTCCTTTCAGGGCATTGTAGACAGCCCTAAGGTCTCCTCTCAGCCTTCTGGTCTCCAGGCTGAACATCCCCAGTTCCCAGGCTGCTGAAGGATGCAGGAGTTGAAGCAGCAATAAAGGCAGGTTTTGTGCCTGGTTTGTGGTGGCCTCTCCCTCACTTTTTGTGCCTCATCTGCTGAGTGAAAGGAACAAAAGCGAGGGCACTTCTCTTTGCTGGCGCGAGCATCGGGGTAAAGAGCACGTTCTGCTTGTGGAGCGATTAAATGTTTCAGGGAAGGGTAGGGAAGAGGACCCCGAGCTCAGCTCACCCTGGGTTTCATCAGAGTACAGGAGGCATGGTTTGATCTTGAAACATCCTTTCTGAACCCATGCTGGAGCTGAAAAGGGGCAGAGAAGGCAGCGTGAGAAGCGGGAGCGCATCAGCTCTGCCCTGCCGGCAGGGACCGGCGCAGGGACAGAACCCGACCTCAAAAGCCAGGCTGTGACAGGCAGGTGTGGCAGAGCTGGAGAGGAGCTTTCTTTTTTTTTTTTTTTTTTTTTTTGCCCACCTCCTTGCTCTCCAATAGAGATGCTATTTTTATTTTCCCTTCCGTTTAGCCCCGGTGGGCTTAACCCATCTCTGCAGAGGCCCAGAAATCCCAGCTCTAATTTCAATTAAGAGCGCTCCTTTTGATTGCAGCCCAGCCCGGGCTTTGGGATCTATTCCTAATCCCTATATTAGCACTGATTCATCTCTTCCATGAGCATTATCATCAGGGGCCCTCAGGGAAGGGAGGGGAGGGATCTTTGGGGAGGATAAATACCATTTGTTTGTGTTTGTATTAGCTTCCACGCCGCATCCTGATTACATCCAGCTTTTTGACACAACAATTATTATTAATTTCCCAGCGTCTGCATTTGGATTCTCGCCGACACAAAGGGGAGATGACGGATAATGTCAGGCTCGGTAATTGGGTGGGGGAGGGCTGGAGAAGGGGACTTGGGAGGGAAGGGAGGGGTGCAGATGGGATATTATTAGACTGCAGTTCTCAGTGTGCAGCAGGGGAAGGGTTTTTTCTTCAGCAGATATTGGCACCAGCGATTTATCCGCAGGTTAGCGCCGGCGGAGAGGTTGTGGGGGACAGGCTGGGTTCATAGAATCAGAGAATGGTTTGGGTTGGAAAGGACCTTAAAGATCATCCAGTCCCATGCCATGGGCAGGGACACCTTCCACCAGCCCAGGTTGCTCAAGGCCTCATCCAACCTGGCCTTGAACACCTCCAGGGAGAGGACATCCACAACCTCCCTGGGCAACCTGTTCCAGTGTCTCTCCACCCTCACTGTGAAAAATTTCTTCCTAATCTCCAGTCTAAATCTCCCCTCTTCCAGCTCAAAGCCATTGCCCTTGCCCTGTCTCTCCCAGCCCTTTTAAAAAGTCCTTCTCCAGCTCTGCTGTAGCCCCCTTCAGGTGCTGGAAGGCTTATCTAAGGTCTCCCCAGAATTTTCTCCAGGCTGAGCAGCTCCAACTCTCTCAGTCTGTCCCCACAGGGAAGGTTCTCCAGCTCTCTGATCGTCTTTGTGGTCTCCTCTGGACAACTCTAGGTATGAGAAGCTCCAGGTCCTTCTTGTGTTGGAGGCACCAGAACTGGAGGCAGTGCTGCAGGTGGGGTCTCAGCAGAGCAGAGCAGAGGGGCAGAATCCCCTCCCTGTGCTGCTGCTCTCCCTGCTTTGGATGCAGCTCAGCACACAGCTGCCTGCTGGGCTGCCAGGGACCATTGCTGGCTCCTGGGGAGTTTGTCACCACCTGACAGCCCCAAGTTGTTCTCCTCAAGACTGCTCCAAGCCAATTTCCACCTGGCCTGTATTTCTGCTTAGGTTCACTCACCCTTGTCCCTCTTTGCTCCCTTCCACACAGAAATCCCATCAGCTCTTGATTGTGGGAATTGGCTTTTCCAGAGAGCTCTGGCAGTTGCCTTCTGCTCTGCCTGTATTTGCAGTGAACTTTGCTGAGGTGAGCCCTGGCTGGTGAAGAAGTGAGCTGTGGTGCTTCAGGAGGGCTTTTCTCCTTAGTGGAACGTTTTGGAGAAACCCCAGGGGTCTCTGTGCCTTGGATGATAGTATGTAAGGAGTGGGTGCCCCTCACAGATGCAGCAGCTCCTGCACGTTGCCCAACATTGCTGTGGGCAGAGTCAAGATAAGAACTTGCCAGTGCTGCCTGCTAGCTTCAGAGATGTGGTCCTTGACCCAACACAAGGGGCAAAGGTGGCTGCTAAAGCACAGCAAGGTTGATGCAGAGACAGCACTGGTGAAGAAATCAGAGCAGGACATGTGTCCCAGTGCCCTTCTGTCCTTGCTGCTGGGAATTTCTGATAACTGCTTGCTTTTGCCTTTTAAGTGGCCACCACAGGAGCACTGCAGCAGGGCTGGTGTACTGAGCACAGCACAGGTGATGCAAACATCTAGGAACAAACCTAAGAAAAAATCCCTTGTTCAACAGCCAGTGTGCAGAGGGCCCCTCATTTCCCCAGATCCTGCATCCAACAGGATGCTGACATGCCTGGTAGTGCCTGAAGCAAGGTGCTGGAGGGGAAGGTCTGTCCTCTTCCCGTGTCTCAGTGTTGTCTCACCTCTCCCACAGTGTCTGGGCTTGGGAAGTTCTTCCTCCTCTTCAAGCTGGGAAAATAATAAACAAACCAGAGGAGCTAACTGTGATTCAGCTTTGATTTCTGAGGATGTTCATGAAACACAAGAGAGATGCTTGTGATGGAGAGGGGGAACAGATGGGTCTTGGAGTATTTGGGGAACCTCTCTCCTCTTCATTATAAATCTGTGCAGGGTTGGTGATGTGCTGGAGTATCTTTTCCTCCTCAGCACAGATGGTGGTGGTGGAGTTGCTCTGGTGGCTTGTGTGTGGGGCTGGCAGGAGGGAATGGGGGGCCACGGCCTTGTAGGGCTTCAGCAGCGAGATTCCCTGGTGATGGAGTTGATTTGGTGTCTTGCACATGGGGCTGGCAGGAGGGGATGGTGGACCACAGCCTTGTAGGGCTTCAGCAGTGAGATTCCCTGGTGCTGGCTGGAGTACAGAAAGGCTCTGGGAGATGAGCTGAAATGCTGCAGGTGCCTGACCCTTGGTGGACTTGGGAAGTGCTTTCACAGCCACACAGAGAGCCGCAGCACGAGGTCAGGCTGCATCTCTGCCCAAGAGAGGACCAAGCACATTGACCTTGTAACTTGTAAAATCATCCAGAGTGCTGTGGGGGTGGTGTTTGTTCTTTGACATCTGAACTTTGACTGTGCCTGGTGTCCACACTGAGAGTTGAGTCCCATCACACAAACAAGCTGTTCCCCATGGCTGGATGCTGCTGTTAGCACCTTGCACCAATGGGGCAGGAGTGAGGCTCTTATCTCTTGGATTTGTGGTTCTTTGCTAGCCATGTCCTCCATGGACATAGTCAAATCTCTCTGGTTGTGCTCACTCTTTCTGTGTAGGCTCCTGCCCATCCCAAGACCTCTCAGCTCCTCTTCATCTTCTCTGAGACACAGGGCAAGGATAACAGGATCATGGCATCTCTCCAAGTTGGTCAGGATTTCTCATGCTGGTGACTTGGACCTTCCAAGTCATCCTGCAAAGTGTTTAACCCCTAAGGCCCTGCTCCAGGGCTGACAGGTTTCACCCAGAGAGACATCTGGTCCTTCACAGTGAGGTTAAGGCAGGAGGATACCAAGAGTTGTGTTGCCTGGAGGCTGCACATGATCAATGGAAGGGTTATGTATGTGTCTCTATACCCTCAGGTCTCATGTTGTGAGCATGGCTCACACACAGGCCTCCTGGCTTTGGTGGGAGCAGAACTGGGATTGCTGGAGTTGGAATCTGCCCATGGATAGAAGCAGAGGAAGCTTTTAAAAGCTTTTGACTAAAGTTGAGCTGCTTTCCCCACTGAGCAGTAGCTGATCTGGCTGACTCACAAAGCTGGGCTGGCTGGAGCAACCAGCTTTGTCTCCACCAGAGGGGCAGAAGGTTCTTTGTGATGAGCCAAGCAGCTGGGCTTGGCTTGCAGAGGCAGGACAGAGCCACGTTGGGAAAGGGAGCCTGGTCTGCAGCTACTGGAAAAAGGATTATGAGATTTGGTTGAGGGTTTGACCCTTCTAGCAGCTTCCTGTGTGAGCAAGGAGAGAGAGGGGGGCTGTGGAAACATCTCCTGGGGGGTGGTTGTGAAGTGTTTACCCATGGGTTGGAATGGGCATGGTTTGACACTGCCAGAGGAAGTGATGGGTTTGATACTTTGCTCTGATATTGGGCCAGGTCTCCATCTCTGGAACTCACTGTTGAAAGGACAGAATGTGCACAATCACCACAGCAAGCTGAGCTGGAAGGGCAAGAAAGGCTGAGTTAGGCAGGGCTGATGTGGCATGGTCCCACTGTGTCCTAGGACCTGAGGGACAAGGAGCATCCTGGTCCCTGCTGCAGCCCAGCCCAGCCCCCTTCTCCTTGTTGTATTTTATTTCCCCCCTTTCAAACTTTGATCTTTCCAGCCTTTGAGCTCCTCCACTGGTGGGTTTGTGTGTTCCACAGCCAGCACGAATCCTGCCGTGTTGCTAGGGGTTAGCATAATGGCAATGGTGATGGGGGGAATTATCAGAGACCTTATCAGCACAGCCAAACCCAAGCTTTGCAGCTTTTCCCATTCACCCCTAAAGCAGAACCAGCTTTCTGTGAGGAGTGACCTGTAGGTGCTGGAGCCAGGCCATGGGGTCACCTCCTCTAATAGCAAATCCTTTGTCCTTAGAACAATCAATCCAACGTTTCCTTCCCTCTCTTGCATCTCTCTCTTTTTTTTTTTTTTTTTTTTTATGTCCATTTGCACATTGAAATCGCTTCAGCTGACTCCTGCCAGTCTTTACAAAAAGCTTTTGCTGCTTCAGATCTTTCAAAGATTGAAGGGTTGCCCATCAACCAGAGAGCTTTCCTTGTAAGCAGCTCTGGCCCTGTGGAAGGCAGTGGGAGGGAGGCAAACGTGTTTGGAAGAAATGGGGAAAGGGAGGCAAAAAGAGAAGGGGGTTTTGTACCCTGGTGTCCTGGGGGAAGCTTTTTTTTTTTTTTATCTCTAAATCTTTGTAATTGATGCCCAGATACTCTGGTGATGAGTGCCTTAGAAATGCATCTGCAGTAATAATCTAATATCCATTTGTTAGGGCTCGAAGGAAATCTAATAATACTGATGCTTTGCCTAATAGAGCTCCTTTCATCCCAGGATAAAAATGCAAGGAGTTTGAGATGGAAAAGACCAATTTTAGGTCGTGCAGTTCATCTGCCTTCCAATGCAAAGTCTCCAGGTATTTTACACACATTAAATAATTAAAGAGCAGTGATGGTCAGGGAGGCAACTAGGTGCAGAAAGCAGCAGCTGGCAAGAGCACAGCCCGGTTCCCTGGGTGTGCTGCCAGCTCCACTCACTCCCAGGAAAGGAGCTGGGATGTCACACTCTCATCCTGCAGCCACAGCCAGCAGCATTGGATTTTACTGGAGCTTTGTTTCCAGGCTGGTCTGGACACTGAAAAGGGTGCAAGGGGATGCTTGACTCATGTGATCCTGCCCAGCCCAGCTCGGCCCTGCTGCTGCTGTGCTGGTTAATGATGATGACTGTTGTGGGACATCACCCCTGAGAGATGGGGACTTATCAGTGCCATCAGGATTCAAGGCTGTTGGCTGTGCCAGCCAGTGCAGAGCAGCAGCTTGGTGGCTGCAGGCACGACTTTATCTCTTTCCTGACCATCCACATGAGCAATGGAGGGCGGTGACAGCTGCCAGAGCTTGTCTGAACTGCAAGCCAAGGTGTCCCTTCTGCAGGAACAGCTCCAGTGAGGAGCTGTGACCTGAGTTTTCAGTTAGCAGCAGCTCCTGGCACAGAAGCATCTCCTTCAGTTTCTAGTGCTTGAAATCACTTCCTGTCAGTTGGTTATTTTCAGGAGGAAAGCAAGTCAAGGCTCGGGTTTATGTTTGCAAGTGCTGCTCTTCAGCTTCACCCCACATGGGAGTGGGACCAGACCCAGATTTGGGTCCCTCTATTGCTGGACTCACAGCAGGAGTGACCCCAGCTCTTCCCTGGCTCTGTTCCTCACTGCTGGAAAGCAATGTCAGGGGGATCTTACTCCTTCCTTGTGCAGCACTTCCCCAGATTATTCATGGATCAGGCAGGATCCAACCTGGGGATCTCAGGCAGGAGAGCAGCAGGAGAGCAGCTCTTGCTCCAACAGACAGCAATGGAGCTATGGATGCCTTTGGTTTCAGCACATTTGTCTCCATCTTTCCCAGGATGAGGGGTGGCAGGAGGGTGGGATTTGGGGATTTGCAGAATTAATGGTACCTGCAGTGAGGTGTCTGGCTCCAGCAGCTCCAGCAGTGGTGGGAAATCACTTGTGACCAGTTCCCTGGGTCTACCCTCCTGTAAATAATGACAGATGAAAACGTCAAGCCCAGAGCTCCTGAAAACAGGCTAAAGCTACCTGAAGGGAGGTTGTAGTGATGGCAGTGTTGGCCTCTTCTCCCAAGTAACAAGTGGTAAGATGAGAGGAAGTGGCCTCAAGTTGCACCAGGGGAGGTTTAGGTTGGGCATTAGCAACAATTTCTTTGCTGCAGGAGTGGTCAGGCCTGGGAACAGGTTGCCCAGGGAGGTGGTGGAGTCCCCATCCCTGGGGGGTGTGGCAGAGTAGATGTGGCACTTCAGGACATGGTTTAGTGATCATGGAGGTGTTGGGCAGAAGGTTGGGGTCTGATGATCTTAGAGGTCTTTGCCAACCTTGATGATTTGATGAGTCTATGAAGTGTGTGTGTTGGTGTGGGAAGGCAAGAGAGGGATGGAGGGAGATGATCAGTGAGAGATGGAGAGGTAAGCTCTGGGCAGGGAGACCTGGAGCCAAACTCTTCTGTGGGGAGTGGGATGGAGGAGATCCCAGGAATCATAGAATCACAGAATGGTAGGGGTTGGAAGCGACCTCTGGAGATCAAATCCAATGCCCCTGCCAAAGGGCAGGTCACACAGGTGTGCATCCGTGTGGGACTCTGTGGGGATGGGAAGGGGTGGTTGGGTTGTGCAGTACTTCAGCCTTAGGATGCTCTCTCTCTAAGCCCTTGGTTGCAGCTTCTCAGGCCAGCTCCAGCTCCCTGGAGGTAGCCTCAGGGAGGGGATTTTTGTAGTTAAACATACAGCTGTGCCCTTCCACCCAGACAGAAACACACAGCGTGAGGGGGTGGCTGCTTCTCTTCCCCCTGGCCAAAGCTCTGCCACCTCCTCTGCAAAGACACATCTCCAGCCCTTTGCTTCTGTGCTGAGAGTGCTAATTAGAGGGCCAATTAGTGTTCAAGGTCAATTTGATTTGCACACTCACCCCAGTAGGGATTGGAGGGGGCCCATCTCCTCATTTTGCAGAGCAGTCACTGGGTGACAGGGGATCACTGCTGAGCCTACTCCCTCTCCGTCGCCAGCCCAGAGATGAGCTGTGCACATCTGGGCTGCTGCTGTGCACATCTGTGCAATGCTTGTGCTGTTGATGGGAAGAGGCAGGTAACAGAGAGGGGACAACCTCTGCCACCAGGCATTCAGGGATTGATGATGAAGGGCAGGGCTTGGAAGCCCTGAAATAAAAGGGAAGGAAAAAGGATCTTGGGAAGAGCAGAGAGGTAATAGTGAAGTGAAAATAGAGTGAAGAAACGAAGGGTTTGAAATGGTTTCATTTACATTTCAGCACCAGAGCTGGTGGTTTTGCTGCAGAGGACAGCAGCAGGTTGAGGAGCAGGCAGGTGTGGAACAGCCAGTCCTCAGCTGAGGTCATCATCCTTGTCCTTGGTTCCCTGTGCTGAATCCTGCTCCAGCCCCACCAACAAACTGCACAGGAGCACTTTGCCTTGTCCAGGGTTTGTGATGTCAGCCAAGGGGTGCAGTCTCCTCTCCAGGAACTCGGGTACAGGGATAAGGCTGGCAGCTCCCAGGCTGGATGTGGCACCATCCCAGCTGACCTGCAGATGTGGGGTTTTTGGGGTATGGGCCAGGTAGCAGAACCTGCTTTCTGTGACTGCCTCACACAAGGGCACAGAAAAACATCTTTGTGCACAAAACAAGGACCAGCCAGTCCCTGCACCCAGCCCTGAGTGGGCTCCCCAAAACCCTGTGGGTGCAGAAATGCCCCTGTAACATTCAGGCAGGTCTATGCCCATGGCCTGAGACACTCAGGCACGTCTGTTGTCTCCTCCTCCAGCTCCTGCCTTCCCCATAGCCAGAACTGGCTGTGTGAAATCTGTGCTGGGAGCATCCGCTTGATACCAGCTCCAGTCCAAAGCCGATGAGAAATGCACAGACTGGTGGTGCTGGGCTGCATACTAATGGTGTGAGAGCTCACAGGGAGCAGGCAAGAGAAAGGGAAGGAGCCAGGCTGCAGCTCCTGGCTACCAGCGATTGATTTATTACCAGGTTTGCTGATGAATGTGTGAGAAACGCTATTGGTGATAAAGCAGAAAGCCCATAATTAAAGCAACAGCTTTCAGTTTTTAAACACTGCTTGGATGTTTTCTTCTCCCTGGCAAATTTCATGTCCTGGTGCCTCTTTAGCAGCATCCCTCCCCCCTTTCCCCCACCCAGCTTCAGTCATCCTGCCTTGAAGGTGCCATTCAGCTGCGGTGTGGGGGTGCTGTGCCCAGGCTGGCACTGGAGAGGGGCAGGTTATGGTGTGATTTGGTCAGTGGTTGATTTGGAGAGGGAATGTGGGAGTTTGGAGCTATTGGCTCTGCTGTGGTGCCATTGGGCTGGTCTGACATTGGAACAGGTTGCACAGGGAGGTGGTGGAGTCACCATCCCTGGAGGAGGGGTTCAAGAAACATGGCACTTATGGGCATGGCACTTGGGGATGTGGTTTAGTGGGCATGGTGGTGTTGGCTTGATGGCTGGACTTGATAATCTCAGAGGTTTTTTCCAACCAAAACAATTCTATGATTCTACACACATCTGTCCTATACACCAGGAACAATCCCTCTGTTCCCTCACACTTGGCAGAGCCCTGCAAAGGGGCTGGACAGAATCCATGGGGATATGGGGTGCTGATACTCTTCCCCAGCATGGGGCTCAGGATTTTCCTTTAAATCGTTGCCTCACACTGGCAAAAGATGCTCAGCACATTGGTTACCTGTGATGTAAGTGCTGCCACTATTTGCTCCTCCCCACACCAGGGGTTTGCTCCTTTTCCATGCCTGTTTGTCCAGCATAGCCCAACAAGCTCAGCAGTGTGACCACTGCTCATCCTCTCCAGAATCTAATCTCTGTGTCTGGCTCAGAGCACCTTTCCGAGCACCATTCCCCTCCTCAAAACTGCCAGGATGTGGGAGAATAAAACCTGCTGCTTGGTAGGGTATGGATCTGGTGATCCACAACAAAATAGCTGCTGCCCTAGGGTAGTAAATGGAGCAGAGGCAGCACAGCCCCTGCAAGTGAGCAGCTGTGATGGATGGGACAGCAGATAGAAGGATACATGTGGTGAGGGATGGGGGAGAGGAGGTGAGCTCTCTGCTGATGACAGATGGACAGACAAGAGGTGGTGGAGGGGGATGTGTGTATAGATATATATGTGGCTATATATGAAGGTAGGTAGGGAAAGGGTCTCTCTGATGAGAGATAGATTGGGAGAGATGGATGGATGGGATATTTATAGTGATGGCTGGGTAGATAGAGCTGGATGTGTGTTGATGAATAGGTGGATGATGGATAGAGGGCAAGGGCTGGGAGAGCTGGTGAGCTAAAGGGTATATACAGTGCTAGATAGATTAGATAGAAGGATATATGTGATGATAAAGAGATAGGATAAGCAGCAGCCTCTGAGTCCCGAGCAATGCTGCTACTCCTTTTAGCTACTCTGAGCTCTGGTGTAATCTCACTTTGCCCAGGTAAGTTCCTTTTTTTTTTTTTTTTTTTAAATGAAATCCCCTTAAAATAAGTGGAAAATTAAAAAAAAAAAAAAAAAAAAAAAAAAAAAAAAAAAAAAAAAAAAAGAACAGATCACAAGTAGCAGCACTCTCCAACTCCTCCACCGACAGCCACTGACCCAGGCTGGCTGTTTCCATGATTACAAATTAACTGAGGCTCTGCAGCAGCTCCAAGTTTTTCCCAGCAGCTGCTGTGGGGGCTGCTTGGGTGTCACTGGGGAGGTGCCATCCCTTGGCTGTCACCTTCCTCCTGGGTTTGGGGAAGGCCCTGATGTCCTCAAGAAACCTCACCATGTCCCCATGGTGTCACAGGCAAGGGTGTGCAGGATGACTCTGATGCTGTTTAGTCTGGAGAGGAGGAGGCTGAGGGGAGACCTCATTGCTGTCTCTGAAAGGAGGTTGGAGTGAGGTGGGGGTTGGTCTCTTCTCCCTAGGATCAGATGATAGAAAGAGAGGAAATGGCCTGAAATGCTCCCAGAGGAGGTTTAGGTTGGAGATGAGGAACAATTTGTTTCTTGCAAGAGTGGTCAGAGATTGGAACAGGCTGCCCAGGGAGGTGGTGGAGTCCCCATCCCTGGAGGTGTTCAAGAAGTGTGTGGCCATGGCACTCTAGGACATGGTTTAATAGCCACAGTGGTGTTAGGTTGATGGTTGAAGCCAATGATCTTAGAAGTCTTTTCCAAGTGAAACAATTCTATGACTCTGTGATTCTGTGTTCTGGCAAACCTCAGCACGCTTCCCAATGTTGGAGGGTTGGGAGATGAGCTTTGGCTCCTTTCCCTCTCCCTCCCTCCTCCTGCAAACAGCTGAGGAGCCCTGGGGACAGATTGTGCACGGAGGAGACCAAACTTCCAGCCTGCAGGATTCGAGGCTGTGTGGTTTTTCCTTCTCCCTGAGCAGGCAGACAGACTCAGCAGACGCGCGAAAGTCTGGCGTTCCTCCGTGCCTGTAGCAATTAAGATGTGCTAATGGGTTCAGACCAGCCCCTTAAAAAATGTGGATGTTTCACTCAGCCTTCTGGAAGCTTTTGCTCATCTGCAAACATTTCTGCTGGTGGCAAAGGAAAGCTTTCTGCAGCAAGACCTAACACCAACATGCCTCCTGGGGTGGCAGCTGCAGTGACCCTCTTCATCCCACTCATGCTGTGAAAAGTCAGGGAGCCCTTGAGATGTTTTTGGAGCATCTAAGGAGGTTTGACCTCAGGCTGCCTTTAAGAGCCACAGGATGGTGTTTTAGCCATCACTCTGTGTCTGTGCTGGGTGTTCTGCTGGGCAAGGACACAGGAGAGAGATGGGAGACCTGGACCTACTGCAGGCTCTGCCTCCGCTCTGCTGCAGTGAAGTGGTTCCCATGACAGCTGGGCACAATTTTGAAAGGGTTTGATGGAAAATACAACCCAGACCTGGTTGTCTTTGCCTCTTTTCTTGATGAGGAAGAAGTTAATTAGTCTCTCCTTGGCTCTGAGCTTCACCCAAGAGCTGTTTGAAGGGATGGTTTCATCTGGTGGTGAAACTATCTGGGAGACCTTATTGCTGTCTATGGCTCTCTGAAAGGAGGTTGGAGTGAGGTGGGGGTTGGTCTCTTCTCCCTAGGATCAGGTGATAGAAGGAGAGGAAGTGGCCTGAAGTTGTGCCAGGGGAGGGTTAGGTTGAAGAGTAGGAACAATTTGTTTCTTGCAAGAGAAAGAGGCATTGGAACAGGCTGCTCAGGGGGGTGGTGGAGTCACCACCCCTGGAGGTGTTCAGGTCCATGTGGACATGGACCTGGGGACAAGGTTTACTGAGCATGGTGGTGCTGGGCTGATAGTTGGACTCAGTGATCTAAGTGATCTTTTCCAGCCTAAATGATTCTCTGATTCTACCCTGCACAGGCTGTAACAGCCTGAATCTAGCCCCTCTCCCATGCACAGTAATGATGCTCTGATTAGCAACACCAAGAAGATGGGACTGGGGGGAATGTAAAGCTAGCCAGCCCAGAGCCTTTCTTTGATGCTCCGTTGATTGGAAACCCCAGGGAAGGCTTGAGGAACTCAATGGGAGGCAGATAGCAGGTGGAAGCAGAGGCAGAATGGCTTAGGAGGGGAGAGGTGGTGTGTTGTCCTCTGTTACTAAGATTCCAGCCCCTGAGGGCAAACACTTCAGTAACCTTATTATTATTATTTTTACATGCCTAGAGTTTGCTTCAATGATCTGAATCAAAGCTGTGGCTTTCAGCTGCACCTGATGGGGGCTATTTGAGTTTCTTTTCATTTTTAGTCAGTTAGTTAGTCAGTTAGTCAGTTAGTTAGTTCTCCCCTTCTGCTTTGCAAAATGTTAATGCTGGCTCTGGCCATCCTGATCTAGTGTGAGGTGTCCCTGCCCATGGCAGGGGGGTTGGAACGAAGTGATCCTTGTGGTCCTTTCCAACCCTGACTGATTCTATGATTCTGTCCTTCTATCCTTACAGAGACATGGGCTCTGCTCCAGGAAACCCCTTCCACGATGTGCTGCATCCCTGCCTGCATCCCTGCCTGCTGTGGCACATCCCCAGTCCTCCCCAATCCTCCCCCCACCCCCCCACTTGCAGCCAGCTCCTGCCTTGCCTGGTGATTGATTGATCGGCGTGGCAGACTAATAAGCGATAACAGCACATATGACAAACTAAACAACCTCCTAATGAATTGATTGACATCCAAAGGATTTGACTTGATGCACAACCCCAGCCACAGATAAGGTTAATGAGGGAGAAATTAAAATGTAGCTCAATGGGTAATGAATACAGCATGTGCTGTGTTGTACCACATGCCAGCTCCATCACTCGGAATCAGGCGAGGGGGGGAGCAATTCCTAAATTATTTATTGTGCCCCTGGCCCTCCTTGTCTCCAGGGAAGAGCCAATCCTGCCTTTTGGATTTTATTTTGAGGTGTATCTATCTATCTAACTCTATCATTCTCTCTCTGCACATTGTGAGGATCCAGAGCCAAAGAAAATTGCTTTGAATTTCACAATTTTTATGGCTTTATACTTTTTTTCCCCTTTGTAAACTCAATAGCAAAAAAAAAAAAAAAAAAGAAAGAAAGAAAAGAAAAGTAAAAAGCCCAACAATCCCAAACCTGCCATGCCATTTGAATCATAATAGCTACAAATTCACTCCCCTGAATAAATGGAGAGGCTTATTTATCAAATATATACAAGATGTCTGTCTAGTTGTTAACACACTGAGGTATGAGTAGGCAGAGGAAATCGAGGAAGTTTACATATTCTCTGCTGTCTCCAGGGACCTTTCTTTTCCTCCTACTTCTTATTCCCTCCCCCCTCCCCATCTCCAACTTGCTTTGACTTGCTGTTCTCTTTTTTTTTTTTTTTTTTTTTTCCCCTCTTAAATGTGTCTGGCTGACAAAACTTGGCCTGTCAGAAATGATCAAGAGATGAAGTTGCCAAGGAGGGGGAGAGAAATTTGCACGGAGCTTGCATCTCCCCATCCCTTGCTGCCTGCATGGGAGGGTATCTCCTCTGCTAGCCAGGACTGTCAGCCTGCTTGATACACTCATGTTCCCCTGACTGTCACGTGCAGTTATTTCCACTTTGGGAAAGGGGAAGTCACTAAAAATGGGTCTGTGCTGGTTTTCAAAGGTCATCCTCAGGGCCAGATGGAGATGGAGAGTAAAGAATTCAACAAACATCATATTTATTCCTGAGATTTGGAGCCAGGACTAGGTGGTGTGACCTCTTTTTGATACCTGGGCTGGGGTGTTTAGAGCCAGGACTAGGTGGTGTGACCTCATTTTGATACTTTGTCTGGGGTATTTGGAGCCAGGACTAGGTGGTGTGTTGCCCCCTTTGGCTTCTGGAGTATTTGGAGCCAGGACTGAGTGATGTGTTGCCTCCCAATGGTTCTTTGGGGTATTTGGAGCCAGGACTAGGTGGTGTGACCTCATTTTGATACCTGGGCTGAGGTATTTAGAGCCAGGACTAGGTGATATGACCTCATTTTGATACCTGGGCTGGGGTATTTAGAGCCAGGACTAGGTGGTGTGTTGCCCCACTTTGGTTTCTGGAGTATTTGGAGCCAGGACTGAGTGATGCGACCCCAGATTTATTCCCAAACTGGGATATTTGGAGCTGGGACCAGGTGATGAGTTATCCCAGGAGACAGTGAGGTGTACACAGGGGCTGTTCAAATACCTGTTTGAGTTTGTGCTCTGTGGGTGAGAGGGTGTTTGCTGCTCACATTGAACGGGTTGGATGCTGCACGCCTGGAAAATTATCCCTGCTGTGCCTTGATCTGGGCAAGCTGTGAAGTCCTTGGCATGGAGCCGATCTCTTCCCACGAGCCTGGTGAAGCCTGCCCTGCTCCAGGAGGAAAAGCCACTTCTCCTCCTGCTTTGTGCCCCTGGCTGCAGCTAATGAGTTCATTTGCCACCTCAGCATCCCTTCCCTAATAGCGAGGCAGAGACAAGAGAGGACTCAGGTAGCACACCTTCATCACAGATGGAGTGAAACTGGGCAGCTAGAGGGGAGAAAGAAAAAAAAAAAAAAGAGAAAAAAGAGAAAAGAAAAATATTCATCTCTTTGCTTATAAAGTGCAGCTGGGTCTGAAGCCATTGAGAGGAAATGGCTGTGGATCCCCCCCCGTGCCATTCTTCAGGAACAGAGCCATTCTCCTCCAAGCACTCTTCCAGGATTCATTTGAAACCCTCCATTGTAGCTCTGTGGCTGGTGGGTTTAGAGCCCAGGAGTTGGTGGCTATTAAGAGGTTCTGCTCCTGCCACGGGTGTCCTTTTGGAGCTGGTGCCTCTCTATTAAAGTGCAGCAGGTAGATGCCACCAGGAAAGGTGTGGAGAAGCAATCTTAGCGAGGCGCCGGCGTTTCAATTAAGCAGTGAGGCAGCAACATCTCAGCACCTGTGCTCACTCTCTCTCTCTCTCTGTCTCTCTTTCTCTCTCCCTCTCCTGAGCAGCCAGGATGCATTGTATTATAAATAACAATAAGCAGACCCAGTCAAAGGCTGTAATTGAATCTCTTCATTTTGCTGACTGGGGTGAAAGAGCCCCTTTGAGTGAGTTACACCACTTGTATAAAAGCTGGGCCATGAGTAAACTTAATGCTTGTGCTGTAATTAGAGCAAGCATCCCCTCTGCTGGGTGTCAGAGATTCACAGAAGGCTTTGGCTTCAAAAGGACCTTCAAGATCATCTTGTTCCAACCCCCTGCCATGGGCAGGGACACCTTCCACTAGCCCAAGTTCTTCAAGGCCTCATCCAACCTGGCCTTGAATGCCTCCAGGGAGAGGACATCCACAACCTCCCTGGGCAACCTGTTCCAGTGTCTTACCACCCTCACTCTAAACAATTTCTTTTTCATCTCCAGTCCCAATGTCCCCTCTTCCAGCTCAAAGCCATTGTCTCTCATCCTGTCACTGCAAGCCCTTGTGAAAAATCCCTCCCCAACTTTCTAGTAGCCCCCTTCAGGTACTGCGAGGTACTCTAAGGTCTCCCCAGAGTCTTCTTTTCTCCAGCCTAAATGACCCCAACTCTCTCAGCCTATCCCCATAGGGGAGGTGCTCCAGCCCTCTGATCACTGCAAGGGCAGGGTGGTCTCAGAGACCTCCTGCCTGCTGACAAGCTGCTGGGAGGTGCCCATCACCAACGCTTGAACTGCGAGCCTGGCGTTAGGCAAGTTTTATGGATTTAGGCAAATGCTAGATTCCATTTGCAGCTGAAATCAAGTGCCACACATGATCTTGCTGTACAGGAACAAACAATTCAATCATCCCACACTTTGAGCAGCGAGCCTGGAATGCCTTTTGGTTAACAGAGAAAGCCAAAAGTTGTTGCCTTCCAGATATTCAATTCCCTTCTGTCTCTTGAGCCTGACTGCAACGCTCGTGCTCAGCGAGCTCGCTCCTCTCTTGCCCCTCCAACCCAACCCAGACATCCCCTGAAGGCTGGCACATTTTTCAGCCCAAATTTTGCACTGACAGAATGTATTACCTCTGCATCGAGGCAGAATGTCAAGTGGAGAGGAGCTGGGGAGGGAGGGGAGAGGGAGGGGGAATGAAGAGAAATGAGGTTTTGCTGCAGCAGGTGGTTCTTGGTCCCTGCTCGCTCCCTCTCTGCTGTTGTAGGTTTTCGTGGGGGGGTTGTGTCAAGAACATGCTTCACTTTTTCCTCTTTTCCTCTCTAGATCCCACTTTGTGAGTCAATTGCCTTTTTTTTTTATTATTCTTATTCTTCTTATTATCCTAAACATCCATTACTTAGAAACTGCTGGAGCCTGGAAACCAATTTCCGTGCTTATTTCCAAGAGTTTGCAGTATTTAGGTGGTTATGTGCAGGCTATTACATGACCTGACCATGGGAAAACAGAGCCTGGCAGGGCTGGGTGCCCCAGGGGGAGGTGATGGAGGACCTCTGACAAGCAAGCATTGAGGAAAACACAAGATGACTCCTGCCTGATGGGCATCTGCATCTCAGACTGGAGGGGAGATGGATTGCTTTTAGCTCAGGGTCCTGTGCTAGGGAGGGATGGGAGCCCAGATGCCCTTTTAAATGGGGCTTTTGGTAGGCAGTGATGCCTTTGAGCATCCTCACTCATGGGCTGCTGGGGCCATCCCTGGGTGAGGACATGGCTTCAGCAAGTGTCCTTTGCTGTTCTTGGCTTTGCAGGGCTCAGCATGTAGAGCAGAGGATCCCTGAGGATGTTTTAAGCTACTGAAGGGATTAGGCAGGGTTCTGAGCAATCCTAGGACACAGGAAATGTCAAGGCACCTTGCTACCACCCTCCTATTCCTTTCCTCGGGCCGAGGAAAGGACTTGGAGGAATATTTGCATCTTGATTTTGCCATTTATGGATGGGTGGATGGCTGGTTGAGGAAAGGCCCCAGGTGTGCAGGAGGACTCCCTCTTCCCTACAAACCATCATATTTAAGGCCAGAGAGGTGGTGGTGGGAGGGAAATCCAGGATTGAAGGATTGAGTTCATCCCTCTTGTAAGCCTGTCAAAGTCAGTGGAGTGGCGGCAAGAGCCGGGCTGGCCTGATGTGTTCACGGCCTGAGAGCAATCCCTAAATGCTCTTGACTTGCTGTAACCCTCTGCTGAGCTGGCTGGCTGGCATGCCAAGCCCTGCCATGGCACTCTGAGTCACAAGGATCCCTCAGCAGAGGCAGTACAGACAGGGGAACCTTGTTTGGAGGTGAGGGAGCCCCACAGAAGTCACCATCCGAAGGACCTGCAGGCAAAGGGAAGAGCTATGCCAGGGGCACATTCTGCTCCTGCCCTGTGCTAAGTCCTGAGTCTTTCATGCTGAGATTTAAAAAGGGCTGGAAAAGATCAGTCAGTGGCATTCTCTCTGCTTTTTGCAAGCAGGAAAACTGAGAGAGCCCAGGCAAAGCAGCCCCTGCTCTCTCCTGGGTGCACCCATCCCAGGGTGTCAGCACATGCAGCCAGGGGTAGGCAAAGGGTGCCATCTGTGGGGTGCTTCACCCTTCCCATGCCTTCTAGAAAACCAAGATGTAATTTAATTCACAAGCAAACCATTTCCTCCTCAGCACTTATGCTGGTTCTCTCCTCCCCATGGGATGCCAGTGGAGCATCCATGCCCTGGCTTAGATGAGTAGCCTGGGATGAGTAACTTGGGTCAAACTGGTTTTGCAGGGCTTGTGCTGAGACCCAAAACCTGAAGGCTCTGTAAGGGGACAGGATGAGAGACTGAGGCTGTTCAGCCTGGAGAAGAGAAGACTCTAGGGAGACCTTAGAGCAGCCTTCCAGTACCTGAGGGGGCTGCAGGAGAGCTGGGGAGGGGATTGTAGTGGTAGGATGAGAAGGAAAGGATTGAAGCTTGAGGAGGGCAGCTTTAAACTGGAGATTGGGAAGAAATTCTTCACAGTGAGGGTGGGGAGACACTGGAACAGGTTGCTCAGGAAGGCTGTGGATGTCCCCTCCCTGGAGGTGTTCAAGGCCAGGCTGGATGAGGCCTTGAGCAACCTGGGCTAGTGGGAGGTGTCCCTGCCCATGGCAGGTTGGTTGGACTTGGATGATCTTTAAGGTCCCTTCCAACCCAAACCATTCTATGACTCTATGCTGCACGAATCCATGCAGCAAATCCCTCTGTGCCCAAGCTCCCAGAACCTTACAGAGACAGCAAGACCAAGCAAAGGCCCTCTCCAAGCTGCTCCTCCTTCCTCATCCTCCCAAAGCTAAGGCTGAGCTCCAGGCTGTGCTGTGGATGGTGGCAGGCAGGCAGGCAGCAGTGTTGGCATTTTCTCCGCCTGGCTGCGAGTTTAATTCCTTCCAGTAAATCATCCAAAATAATTTGCAGCGAATATCAATTTGCGGTGTGAACTCCGCGCCGGCTGCACAGAAGCAGCTCCTGCTGCCACGCTTCCCTAACTCTGCTGATCTGAGACAAGGAGGCAGCTGGGGAATAAACAGGAGGCAAAACTGGAGTCCCCAGGGCTGGCAGCACGAGGGAGGTGCCAGGGCTGGCGGATCAAGGCGAAGGCAAGAGCTGATTAAAGGCTGATTTGCTGTCTGTGTAGTGCGAAGCACTCCCCTCTCCTAACGAGCAGAAGGCACTGCCAACCACCTTCTCCTTCCCCACCTCTCCTTTAGTTACCTTTTTAATTATTTTAATGCTTTTCCCATCTTGGATAATCAGCCTTGTCTCCTGGGCTGGAGCCAACCTCTGTGCCACGCTGCTGGCAGAGAATCGTAGAATCAGAGAATTGTTAGGGTTGGAAGGGACCTCAAGGATCAGCCAGTTCCAACCTCCCTGCCATGGGCAGGGACACCTCACACTAGAGCAGGTTGCCCAGAGCTACATCCAGCCTGATCTTAAAAACTTCCAGGGATGAAGCTTCTACCACCTCCCTGGGCAACCTCTTCCAGTGTCTCACCACCCTCATGGTGTCAAACTTCTTCCTGACATCCAATCTGAATCTCCCCACTTCTAGTTTTGCTCCGTTCCCCCTGGTGCTATCACTACCTGACATCCTAAAAAGTCCCTCCCCAGCTTTCTTGTAGCCCTCTTAAGATACTGGAAGGCCACAATATCTTAAGGAGGATTATCTGTGCTAGGAAAGACTTCTCTGACTAGTGGACATCTCAAAGAACCCCCAGCCTGCTCCACCTGTCTTGTGATGCATCTCAAGAGTGGTGATTCTGCCCCCCTGCTCTGGTGAAACCTCACCAGCAGTGCTGGGTCCCCAACACAGAGGGACATGGACCTGCTGGAGGGCACAAAGATGATCAGAGGACTGGAGCACCTCTCCTTCCCACGGGGAAAGAAAATTGTGGATCAGGCAGCTCAAGCACCTTCTCCCACCCCAACCACCTGATCCAGCTCACCCAACCAATGATGGAGGCGTGTTGGAAGCGCAGCTCCCTGAGGATTTGGTTCCCTGGCATAACCCAAACTAGATCTGGGGCACCCTTTTGCAACCGGTGCTGGGATTGCACAGCAGCTCCCAGTGGGGGAAGCAGCCCTGATTAAAAGAACTATTTATAAAGAGCCTGGCTGCAGGAGAGGAAGAGGTGATAATTAGCTGGGGGGGGGGGCTGTGCTGCAAGCTGGGGCTGGGGCTGGGTACTTGTGCAAACAGGCAGATCCCTGTTCCTGGAGCAAAGATGGATAGGATGAGGAAGGGAATAGTTCTGCTGATTAATACTATTGAGTTGTTGCTGGTTGGTTTTCTTAGTTGTGGTATCCTGGCAGTAGGAGCAATAAGGGTGCTGAGGGCTGACTGGAAGTTGTGTCTGTGTGGTGGTGAGGATTCCTCAGCAATGGTTTGGGTGATGTTTTCCATCAAGAAAGCTTCATTTGTTTGTTTGCTTATTTGTTTGTTTGCTTATTTGTTGTTTTTTGTGTGTGTGTTGTTTTTTTTTTACTTATTTGTTTGTTGTTTGTTTGTTTTTCAAATGGCTGTGGGACAGAATGAATTTTTCATGGAGAAAGAAATCCAGCAGTGTTTTACGGCTGGAAAAAAATTGGCTATGAGTAGTACATGTCTGTGTATCTGCATCTAGGAATAAAAAAGTAGAGCTCTTCAGTCAGCTCACACAGAACAGACCTTCAAGACATTCCAGTGACCAACCATCAACCCAACACCACCATGCTCACTCAACCACATCCCAAAGTGCCATGTCTACATGTTTTTTGGACTCCTCCAGGGTTGTTTCAACACTGGAACAGGTTGCTGAGGGAGGTCGTTCACCTCCTCCCTGGAGGTGTTCAAGGCCAGGTTGGATGAGGACTTGAGCAGCCTGGGCTAGTGGGAGGTGTCCCTACCCGTGGCAGGGGGGTTGGGGCTGGATGATCTTTAAGGTTACTTCCAACCTAAACCAATCTATGAATCTATGCTGACTCCACCACCTTTCTGGGCAGCCTGTTCCAATGCTCCACTTATTTCTTTGTTTGATGTATTGTGTAGATTTATTTAACTGATGGCAGCACCTAGGCTGTGCTAGGCACTTCCTCAGCTCTTCTGAAAGCTGAGGGTTTGCAACCCAAGGACAGACAGACGTGGAAGTAGAGGTCAGCAGAAGGGGAAGAGCTGCTGACAGTTTATGTAGGAGCTAAATCTCTTCCTTCCAAGCTGCTAAGAAGCTCCAATACCTGCAGCTTTGGTGGGGGGAGGGTGGTTTAGCTGCCTGTCACCTCCCCATTGGTTTAGTTTATATCTGTGTATCTAGATGTGTGTATTTCTCTTTCATTTGGCTGGGATAGAAACTGCTGAGTCAAAGATTCATTTTCTTCCCCAGCCCCTTGGAAGGCAGATAAAGGGGATGGCAGTGTGAAGGCAGGGCTATAAATAATGCATAGAGCACAGGAGCAGCCCCAGCAGCCCTTCTGCTTACCAATGGAAGGTTTCTCACTGACACATTACCCTTCCTGCTGTCCCCAGTGCTGTCACTTCTTCCTTCACCTGGGGCTAACACCTGCAGCTCATCGAAAGAAAGAAAGAAATGAGCCTAAAAAGCTTCAAGTTCCCCCCAGCCCTGCCTGATTCTGTTGCTGCAGCCCTCCTAACACCCTGCTTGGCATTCTACCCTGGGTTAATGCTTCTGAAAGTCACCCTGCTCAAGGTGATGTGAGGACAGGGTGGGAAATGTGTCTGGTTATCCTTCTGCCTGTCCCCCCAAGGCTTGAAATGGTGCCTTCCCACCATCTCCCTTCATCTCTGGGATAAGCTGCTAGTCCATCTAAATACAAAAGATCAACCTGTGTGTGTGTGTGGCTGGAATGCCAAACCATAAAAATTACAGAATGCCAGGTTGGAAGGGCCCCCAAGAATCATCTGGTTCAACCTTGCTAGGGGATAGTGGAGTTGAAATGAGGTGACCCAGGACCCTGTCCAGCTGAGACTTAAATCAGGCCAGCTCAAGGCAGCTGAGGATGTGGAGGAGGTTCAGATGCAGCTGGAGGTTGTTCTGCACCCCCAGGGGTTGTGATGCACAGAAACTCATCTTAGGATTCACTTCTGCTCCATATCGTTGAGCAAAATGCTTACAGCTCTTTGCCTCAAGGACCAACTTCTGGTGGCCTGACCCACTCTGAGGTTGAAGATGAGTGGAGAAGAGAAGGCTCTGGGGAGAACTTAGAGAGCAGCCTTTCAGTACCTGAAGGGGGCTACAGGAGAGCTGGGGAGGGACTTTTGACAAGGGTTGGGAGTGACAGGATGAGGGGCAATGGCTTTGAGCTGGAAGAGGGGAGATTGAGACTGGAGATTAGGAAGAAATTCTTTCCAGTGAGGGTGGGGAGACACTGGAACAGGTTGCCCAGGGAAGTTGTGGATGCTCCCTCCCTGGAGGCATTCAAGGTCAGGTTGGATGAGGCCCTGAGCAACCTGGGCTGGTGGGAGGTGTCCCTGCCCATGGCAGAGGGCTTGGAACTGGATGATCTTTAATATCCCTTCCAACCCAAACCATTCTCTGATTCTATGATTTATAAGGGCTCAATTGTGGGGAGGGTGAAAGCCCAAAGCTTCCCAGTGGCTCAGCAGCCCACCTGGAGCTTAGCTCATTCTTGGCTGCTGTGCACAAAGCAGCTGCTGCTCAGGTTTGTAACTGGCTCCAGCAACCCTGTGGAGCAACGCGAGCTTGTGTGAGCTCAGCAACGCTCCGCAGAGGTGTGACTGATCCCCAGCACAAAGCAACCAGGGTGTTATCAAGCTGGTGAGGGCTCATGGGGGCCTTTTCATGCAGTCCCAAGCCACAGGGGGCTTCAAAGGCCCTTTTCCCTTCCTTTTGAGCTTCTCATTCAAACAAACCTCAGCCCTCAAAGCGAAACGCTGAGCGAAACCATCACATTTCATCCAGTTCCCATCAAGTCTCAGTGAAGTTGTGAATCAGTCCCAGGTTGGCACATGGATCCAGGTGGATAAATGGAGCTGCTCCCCCTGCATCTCATGGTGTAGGGACAGGAGATGCTGCTGATTGAAAGCAGATAGTGTCAAATGTCAAGCTGATAAAAGAAAAATCTTTCTTCCTTTTTTTTTTTTCTTTTTATTTTTGCCTTCTTACAATACTCACTGCAACTCCTACAAGTTTCTCAGCCTTTTTTTCCTTGGACTTCAGCCTCAAATCCCCTGTCAGGAGCCACCTTTGAAACCAAAATGCAGCTGTGGGAGGGCAGGGAGGAAGGGCATTTTCACAGCTGACTTGGATAACCTTGGAGAGTCTGGAGGAGCTCTGAGTCATCTTGCCCCAGGGCACTGGGCACCCTCTGGTTAAGGAGGGTCAGGAAGGGAGGTTGGCATGGGAAGGGTGGCCCATGAGTGCCATCTTCAGGATTGTCTTTACCTTTTTTCCCTGAAGTTCTAAGCAGCAGGTTGGGTGCTGCTGCTGCAGGTGGCTGCTGGTTTGAGCAGGTTGAAAATCCAGCGTGGCCAAGTTAGGTTTGTTTCACCCCAACCCTCCTCCAGCCATGCTCTGGGCAGTGGCTCTTCAGCAACGTTTCTTTGGGCATCCTTTGCTCTTGCACCCCTCTTAATTGCCTTGATCCAATGTTTTCAAGGGTATTTGGAGGAAATGTGGATGGTTCATTGACTGGTATTTGAAGGAAGCAGTGAATTTAATTAAAAAAACATGAGGGAAAATTAGTAGTAAAGGAAGCTGATTGCAAGGCTTGACGTAGGGAGGATTGGGTACCACAACAGGGGCACCAGGAAGTGCTGGCTCTTTGCTTCATCCCAATTCTCTGTCCTTGGAGAAAACAATAATAAGAGGGGAGGAAAAAAAAAAAAAGCTGGGTTTTATTGTTGTTTGTGATTTTTACATAAATTGTGCAGATTGCAAAGCCTGATTTTATTATTTATTTCTTTCTCTCTTTCCTCTGTCTTCTCTGTTTAATGCAAACGGCACCTTCCTGCTGATTGCAATCACACACTGATTGAGAGAAGCTCTGCCAGGGCTGGGGAAGGAAGGAAGGAAGGAGCTTTAACCCTTTCACACAGAATCACAGAATGGTAGGGGTTGGTAGGGATCTCTGGAGATCATTGCATCCAGCCCTTCTGTCACAGAAGGGTCACCTAGAGAAGGTCACACAGGATGGCATCCAGGTGGGTTTGGAACGTCTCCAGAGATGGAGGCTCCATCACCTCTCTGAGCAGCCTGCTCCAGGGCTCTATTTTTCTTGAATTATAGAAGTTCCTCCTCATGTTTAGATGGAACTTCTTATGTTCAAGTGTGTGCCCATTGCGCCCCATCACTGGGCACCACTGAACGCAGCCTGGTCTCATCCTCCTGACACCACCTTTAAGTATTGATGAGATCCCCCTCAGTCTGCTCTTTTCCAGACTAAAAAGCTCCAAGTCCCTCAGCCTTTCATCATAAGAGAGATGTTTCAGTCCCCTCATCTTCTTTGTAGCCCTTTGCTGTACCCTCTCCAGCAAGAGTCTGTCCTTCCTGAACCTTCCTGGGCTCCTGGGGAGCCCAGAACTGGACACAGTATTCCAGATGTGACCTCACCAGGGCACCTCTCCTCACCCTTCTTGCTGGCTCCGCTCCTTCCCCACTTCCTACCCTTGCTCTGTGACTCAAACTTCCTCTCCCCAACGGCCCCCTGCTTATACATGCACCAGGTAGTCTGCAGCTCTAATAGTGAATTTATTTTAATAAGTGAAGGCTTTGAAATGGATACAAAACCTGCCTGCTTCAGGGCACAGGCCCAGCTCGAGCTGATGTGATTAGGAAGAAACTTCCCTTGCAGAGAAATCGTCACCTATCTGCCTGCTGCAGATGGGTGCCCCAGGAGGCTGGGAGCAGCGGTCACTGTGGAAGGAGGATGTCTCTGTGCACCAGGCCATTGTCTATTCTGTCCTGGTGCTTGGATCTTCCTTGGCAGCTCAGCATCTTGGCTCCTTTCTATGGTATCTCAAACCTCCACCTCCTTACCACATCCTTAGTAGGTGAGTGCTGTGGGAAGCTACCTTGCAGCCTCCTGACAAACCCATCCAAAAGGGCACTGGAGCATGTCTAGGAAAGGCCAAAAACCTGGAGATGGGTCTGGAGAACAGGGCTGGGGAGGGGCAGCTGAGGGAACTGGGGGTATTTAGTCTGGAGAAGAGGAGCCTGAGGGGAGACCTTCTGGCTCCCTGCAACTCCGTGAAAAGAGGTTGGAGACAGGTGGGGGTTGGTCTCTTCCCCCAAGGAACAAGGGGTAAGATGAGGAAATTGCCTCAAGTTTTGCCAGGGCAGATTTAGGTTGGACATGAGGAACAATTTCTTCACTGAAGGGGTTGTTAGTCCTCAGACCAGGCTGCCCAGGGCAATGGTGAAGTCCCCATCCCTGGAGGAACTGAAAAGCCATGTAGGTGTAGTGCTGAGAGACATGAGTTGTGACCTGGCAGTGCTGGGTTAGTGCTTGGACTTGATGATCTTGAAGGTCTTTTCCAATCAAAACAATTCTGTGAGTCTATGACTGTGACCAATGCACGTGGTCTAGTGGGAGATGTCCCTGCCCATGGCAGGGGGTTGGAACTAGATGACCTTCCAAGTCCCTTCCAACCCAAACCATTCAATGATTCCAGGGCTGCAGTGCTGCTTGGTGGGAGCTCAGCAACACCAGACAGGTTCATCCCCAAATTCAGCTTTGGCAGTTGTGCCACCCCTCTCCCCTTGCTCTGTGGCAGAGGTGCTGTAAGGGATAGAGGAGCTGAGCGCTTCGCAGGCACAGCGATGCCTGCGCCGAGGCTGGGAGGGAATGTGGTCCACAGGCTGATAAGGTACCTGTGGAAGGCAATGACTTGGGGGATTGGATTGCATTGCCCAGCTTGGTTAGGTGGAGATAAGATCCTGCTTGAAGACATCGATCATTTCAAAGGAACCTGCAGAGGGATTTTAATGCCTGGCAAATTGCTTTTCCTTCTATTCAATTTACATTCACGATTGCACAGAGCATATTTAGGAGCTTTCCAAACCGCCACAAACAATGACAAATCTCTCCTGAAACGTTCTCCTGTTGCACTAAATTCGACCTGACAAAAGAGAGGGAGAAACTTCAGCCTTCTCCTGTGCCAGAAGGGCTTTTTAACCCTGCAGTAGGCTGGAGCTGGGGCTCACCAGCTCTGTACCTTTCAATCATAGTGAACGCAGGGAAACACTTTGCCGTGATGCTACAGCCTCCTAGGGTTCTGTTGGGATGTGCTGCCAAGAGATGCAGGAGAAAAGCCACTGATCCTAAAATCATATCCCTGTAGAAAGCCTTCTAGATGGAGCTGGAGCCTCTCAAAGGGCTGCTGGTGCAGCTGAAATACCCTGGTGGGATGTAGAGCTACCTTGGAGACGTGGTGATGAGAGACATGGATCAGTTCTACATGGTCTGGGTTTGTTCAGGCCTGAGAAGAGAAGGCTTAGGGGAGACCTTATCACCAGGGACCAGTGCATAAAGGGTGGCTAGCAGGAGGATGGAGACTCCATTTTACAAGGAAAAGACAAGGGGTGATAGGGACAAGTTACTGCTGGGGAGATTCCCTTTGGAATCCAGAAGATAATTTTTCCCCAGGAGAACAGTCAGACATTGGAATCATCTCCCAAGTGGTGTCTTCCCCTACATTGGATAGTTTTAAGACTCAGCTTGCCAGGGTGCTGGGCCAGCTCATTTCAGCTCTACTGCTACCTGGAAAGGTTGGATCAGATGATCCTTAGGATCCCTTCCAACCTGGATTCCATGTGCTGTCGAGTCTTTAAGCAGGTTTTTCCAGGTGTGGTGATTATGGCATGGGGCAGGAGACGTTCCTCAGGATTGAAATATATTTTTCACTCTTAGGCTGGCTCAATTACACTGCCAGCCCTGTCACTGCCTCTGTGGTCCTGCCCAACCCACTGCTCAAATGGAATTCTCCTTAATTGAAATGTAATCAATATGGCAGTGATTGGTTTGCTGGGGAGAGAGGATTCCACTCTGCTGCAGCAGGGACAGGCTGCCCTGGTGTCTAGGGAAGCACAGGAGTCTATGTCCTCCCCTGGGGATCCCAGCCATGCTATTTGGGGATTAACCTGCCCCAGGGTCTGATCCTTGTGGGTTAGGGGGTACCAGGTGCTTTACATCTTTGGCTCTTATGAGCTCCAGGAGTGTTTGATGCCCCAAAGGGTCTCTGTAAGCCCATGTGGCTCCTGCTTGCACAGATGGAACTGGAGGGCCCCACAAAGCATTCCTGAGCTTCTGCAAGAAGAGCTTCTAAGGACTGCAGAGGTGCCAGCTGAGGTCCTTGTTTGTCATGGCCAAAACCTCTGAGTGAAGCATCTCTGTGTCAGTGTCCTCTGGTTTGCTATCTGGCACCTGCCAAGCATCGCCTGCTCTGACAGAGCCGGAGATTTCAGCTGGAAAATGTTAGCTAGCCTTGGATGAATCCAGCCCAGGACTTTTGGCAGCATTCCTGGCACCTTTTTATCTCCTTTCTCCATGAAGCTATGATTCCAGGAATGACCATGCTCGAGGGGAAAGAAGCAATCAAATGCAACAAGGAGTAAAGCTCCTACCACAGAGTAAAACCTATTGCCAAGGTCCCCAGTGTGGACAGGTTTCCTCAGGCCTTTCTTTGAGCGGGTGCTTACCTCTTCTTCTGCTTTTCCTGCCCTTTTTGGGGTCTGAGATAAAGCCTCTCAGCATTACTCATCTGCCCCAGGAGCCTGGCAGGGCTCTGAGGAGCTGGAGGCTGTGGTGGGGTTTCTGCTTTCCAGCTAGAGGTGGGTGCAGTGCTGCAGGCTCTATAGATGGGGATTTGGGGCTGTTCTGGGGATTTCATTGCTGCCTGCATCTGTGTCCCAGCTCTCCCCACCTCAATTCCCCTTTTTGGAGCCATGCAAGAGCTGAGCACAAAGCTCATCTGTCTCATGGGTCCCCTTGCCCTAAGATGGCTCCAGGAGGCTGCCAGCCCCATTACTGTTCTTGATTTAATCCTGGCTTTTGCTTTACAATCTGAAAATCCTCATGGCCATCCAGGCACATCACATTAGGGATCTGGAGACACATGTTCAAGCCTTCCTCTGGGCTTGTGCTGAAGCACTTCCATGGTGTGACAGAGGTGTGCTGGGATGCTCAGGCAGTAGGAGAGGACTTGCTGCTGTGCCATCAGCTGCAAACAGGCTCCAGGGCTTTGACTGAGGAGTTGAGATGATGTTGCTTGGGGTTGCTGAGGGAGATGCTGATGTCAGCTTTGTGTGTGCTGAGCCCCAATGCAGGGCTGGCTTGAAGGAGCTGCTGAACTGCCAGAAGTTAGAGAGCAACACATGGAAAGGGAAAGAAACATCAGTGAGCACCAGGCTGGATCTGGGCTTCAGTCTGGTCTGGAAGCTATTTGCACAAGCAGCTTGGCTGTGTGTGTTGGGGTGACTGGGATGGAGGTGCAAAGGTAAGAGTGCAGTGGGTTGTGCTCAGACTGACCTCTGAAGCTCATCCTTCCCAATTGTTTGGGGTGTTCAGAGAAAATGAAATGGTTTCATGTTCTCATCTTCTCCCAAGTGCTGCGGTTAGACTGGGAGCTAAATTTGAGGCTCTTTAGTCTGGAAGAACATGACCCATGGGTATGGGAGCACCAGGGTCCTCTCTGATCCTTTCTGTGCTGCCTTCAGCACATCTGTGACCTGCTCATAATGCTTTCAGCTTTTTAGGGCCTCCACAACCACTTTCCCTTGGGTAGACCTAAAAGGGGCAGAAGAATTCTGATTTTTCAGTCTCTGCTGCCCTATTTTGCCACCTTGTGTCCATCCATGTTGGTCTCTTCTCCCTAGTGTCAGGTGATAGAAGGAGAGGAAATGGCCTGAAATTGTGCCACGGGAGGTTTAGGCTGGAGATTAGGAGGAATTTATTTGCTGCAAGAGTGATCAGGCGTTGGAACAGGCTGCCCAGGGAGGTGGTGGAGTCCCCATCCCTGGAGGTGTTCAAGAAGCCTGTGGCCATGGCACCTGGGGACATGGTTTAGTGGCCATGGTGGTGTTGGGTTGATAGTTGGCCTTGATAATCTTAGAGATCTTTTCCAACCAAACCAATTCTCTGATTCTATGAATGCATCACAGTTACTTTCCCTTGCCCTGCCTTGTCTCTCCAGGGCCAGCCCTCTGTCTGTGGACCTCTACAGCTGATCATTAATCTTCTGTGGCTTTTGAATACAAGTGGGGTGAAGCTGTGAAATCCTCTCTGCAAAGGGCTCTGCCCCTGCTCAGGGCTCGAGATGGTCCCCACAGTGTCACCCAGCTGATGGTGACAGTGAGAGGGTGTCACTGTGCTGGCTGGCAGGGAGAGCAAACTCTGAGCTCTCTGCATCTCTCCTCTCTCCTCCTGCCTGGAGCCTGCCGGTTTGCATTGCATAGGAGGGAACAGGCAAGTCATAAATCAATCCTGGAGTGCTTCTCTTCTGTTTAGGGGAAAAATAATAACCCCAAACAAAACAAGCTTGCAGATGGGAGAAAGGAATTCCTAATGACAAACTTACTTCAGCTAGGACACCAGGGGCTTCAGCTATATGAGATTAAACCTGCTGTGCTGAGACTCTATTACTCCATATATTACTGTGTGCTGCTGGACTGATGGTTCTCACAGGCGGAAATATAACCCTTTGAAATGTCAAGGCACATAATAAAGAGACCTAGCAGGGGAGGCTGGATGGCTCCAGGGATTGATAAAGCCTTTACAGCACTGGCTCTGCTGGGAGGAGGCTGTGTGCCCACCGGAGCTTGCACGCTTTGCTGCCTCTTTTTGTTAGATGGCTCCAAGGGAGAGGTGGGATGGGAGAAATTCTCCTGGAGCAACACACTCTTGCCAAGTTTGCTCTGGAAATAAAGGAAGGATCTCAGAAGTCATAGATTCATGGAATGGGTTGGGTTGGAAGGGACTTTAAAGATCATCTAGTTCTAAGCCCCTGCCATGGGCAAGGATGCCTCCCACCAGCCCAGGTTGCTCATCCAACCTGGCCTTGAATACCTCCAGGGAGGAGACAACCACAACCTCCCTGGGCAACCTGTTCCAGTGTCTCCCCATCCTCACTGGAAAGGAGTTCTTCCTCATCTCCAGTCTCAATCTCTCATCTTCCAGCCAGTCCCTCCCATCCTGTCACTCCAAGCCCTTGTCAAAAGTCCCTCCCCAGCTCTCCTGTAGTCCCCTTCAGGTACTAGAAAGCTGCTCTGAGGTCTTCCTGAAGCCTTCTCTTCTCCTGATTGAACAGCCTCAGCTCTCTCAGCCTGTCCCCATAAGGGAGGTTCTTCAGCCATCTGATCATCTTTGTGGCTCATTGTTGCATGAGCATTTGGCTCCTTCCTCAGCTGTGTTTGTCCCTGGGGTGGCTGCCACACTCCTACCTCTTAATTAACTCTTCCTCCCTCCCTCATCCTCTTTGCTTTGCAAATCTCTTGTGGAAGGAACATTTCCCTGGGAGCCTGGTTGGGTCCCCTGAGTTTGTCTAAGATCATAGCATGCATTGGGTTGGAAGAAACCTCTAGAGGTCATCTAGTCCAAACCTCTCTGCAGTAAGCAAGGACATCCCCATGCTGTAAATCTCTTGAGAAGGTTCTTCCTGGTGGCTGGTGGAGAGAGCAAATTCAGGGTGAAGGCAGGCAGCAAGTTTTAGGACAAGAGGAAATGGCCCCAGGTCACTCCAGGGAAGGTTTAGCTTGGTGATTAAGAACAATTTTTTCCTACCAGAGTGGTCAGGAATTGGAACAGGCTGCCCAGGGAGGTGGTGGAGTCCCCATGCCTGGAGGTGTTCAAGAAACCTGTGGCCATGGCACTTAGTGGCTATGGTGGTGTTGGGTTGATGGTTGGACTGGGTGATCTTAGAGGTCTTTTCCAACCTTAATGATTCTATGATAAGTGGGATCATCATCAAGGATCTCCTAGAAAATCCTTTCAGGTTAGGAAAAGCATTTGCTCCTTGGCTGCAGATCTCTAATTCCTGGTTTAGGGAATGGGCACAGGCACGAGCTGTGGGAGGAGTCGATGCTGCTGGGTCTGTGCTTGCTGTTCCCATGAGCCCTGCTTGATTCTGCCATGCAGCACAGGGCTCCCTGTCCTTCCCTCCCCGAAAAATGCCAGTCCATGGCTGTAAACTATGAACCTTCCCAGCTCTCCATGGCTGCTGTGGGCTCGTTAAGGCGAGAAGAGGGAAATAAATCTCCTGGAACTCATGAACTATTTACAGCTATGCTGAGCAAGCAGCCCACCATTATTTATTTATTCTCCCCAGCCAGACTGTGCTTGCCAGGCCAGGGAGATCTGCCAGGACTGCCATGTTTAGCCCCACATCATCATCTCTTCCCTGGGGAGGTCCTCATGGCACACAAAGACCCCAAAAGGCAGCACATGTACCCTGGGAGTATCCATGTGCAGGGCTAGCTCCTGTTTGTGTCTTGGGAAGTAAGCAAACCCAACCCTTCCTTGTGCTGAGTGTGTGTTCAGCTCTGCTGTGACTGCACCAGCATCTTCCCCCTTCCCAAAACTTGGGTTCACAAAGAGGATGCTGTGAGGAACATCAGGAAGTTCAACAAGGGCAAGTGTGGAGTCCTGCCCTGGGGAGGAATAACCTCCTGCACTGGTACAGGTGAGGGGGGACCTGCTGGAAAGCAGCTTCACAGAGAAGGACCTGGGAGTGCTGGGGGCAACAAGTTCACCATGAGCCAGCAATGTGCCCTCATGGCCTAGATGGCCAACAGTGTCCTAGGGGGTGTGAGGAAGAGCGTAGCCAGCAGGTCGAGGAAGGTTCTTCTCCCCTCTGCTCTACCCTGGTGAGTCTGTATCGGGAGTATTGTGTCCAGTTCTGGGCTCCCCAGTTCAAGAGAGACAGGGAACTACTGGAGAGAGTACAGTGGAGGACCACTGGTCTCCAGCCTCTCACCATTCTTTGACTCTGTGAAGCAGGAATGGCCTCTTGCACTCCCCTGGCAGCCCTGGCTCCTGTTTACTGGCACTTGTGTCACTACAAAGAGGGAGTTTATCTGACTTGGGACTTCGGGGCCAAGGACACTCCTTGCCTGCAGCTTTATATCTGTCAGTTTGATCAGCAAATGGGGGAGAGGGCCATAAAGCTGCAGAGGCTGAGCCCTAGCCCCTTTAATGCCTCCAGGAGGGTTGGTGTGATTTCTCCCCTGGGAGCGTTAATAGGATTCTAATATGCTGGCAAATGGGATTTTTTACAACTGCCATCCTGCACTCACTGAGAGGCTGTGGCCCTGGGACAGCCCCATCAATTCTCCTGCAGATGGAGGGGGCTGTGGGCTCCCTGCCACCACCCCCAGCCCTCATCACTGGTGTGGGATTCTGCTGGATCCTTCCCATCGCTGCTCTCTGTGCTCTTGGGGCATTCATAGAATGGTGTGGGGTGGAAGGGACCTGAAAAATCACCTGGTGCCAACCCCCCTGCCATGGCATAGACACCTCCCATGAGCCCAGGTTGCTCAAGGCCTCATTCAAACTCTCCTTAAACATGTCCAGGGAGGGGGCATCCATGGTCTCCCTGGGCAACCTGTTCCAGTGTCTCACCACCCTCACTCTAAACAATTTCTTCCTAATCTCCAGTCTCAGTCTCCCCTTTTCTAGCTCAAAGCCATTGCCCCTTGTGTGTCCCTACAAGCCCTTGTCAAAAGTCCCTCCCCAGCTTTCTTGTAGCCCCCTTCACGTACTCACAGGCTGCTCTAAGGTCACCCCCAGAACCTTCTTTTCTCCAGACAGCACAACCCCTGCTGACTGGGCAGTATGGCCAGGCTGGTGGTTGGGCTGATGGGGCAGGCATGGTTTGGCTGTTGCACATTGTGGACTTTCCCCTCCTTGCTCCATCCATGACCGCCCTGAGCTTGTGTGTGCCAGGACTGAGCATCCCTGTGACTGCTCTCAGCAAACTAAGTGATGAGTGGAGTGCCTGGTGGCTTCCATGTGGCCTTGAAGGAATTGACAAACCCTAATAAACCTGGGGAAGCTCTGGCAGGAGCTGTTTGAACCTTCTTCTCATCACTAGCCTCTGTTTGTGTCTCCCCTGCCACCTGGCTTTGCAACCACCACTAGGGCAGGAAAAACCCTTGGAGAGAGCAGGGAAATTTGAATCTAGATGGGTTTGTCTTTGTGGTCCTATTCCTGTCATTGATTTTGTGAGTTTTGATGAAGTTATAGGACTCATTTCATAGGAGGATGATGCATTTATGTCTGTGCTATAAATCCCTCAGCTAGCAAAGCTATAGCAGAGCAGGCAGCAAGCAGAGGTGCAGATGAATCCAGCTCCATCTGAGCATCACTTGGACACCCATGGGAAATGCTCATCATCTCCTCCTCAGCTCCCAACTTGAGTGCCAGAGTCATCAATATTGTATCACTGTATCCAATCTCAGCTCCAGATTGATTTTTTTTTCCCCTAGCCCCCATTGCAGAGAGCCCTCAGGATGGGATTATTTTCCATGGCTGTCACAGGTTGATGGCTCCTTGAAGCTGCTTCCACACTTTTGACATCAGTGAATAAGCAGCTCCCCATGATCATCATAGAATCAGAGAAGTGTTAGGGTTGGAAGGGACCTCAAGGATCATCCAGGTCCAACTCCCCTGGCAGGGGCAGGGACACCTCCCACTAGATCAGGTTGCTCAGAGCCACATCCAGCCTGGCCTTGAAACCCTCCAGGGATGGGAGGGATCTTCTCTGAGCAGCACCTATTTCCCTGGCATGTCTGCTGGGGTTTTTGTCATCCTTAGCTGCAAATCGGTGCAGGAAAATGGCCTCACCCTTTGTGTTTACAGCAGTATCACAGACTCATAGAATGAAAGGGTTGGAAAGGACTTTCTGGATCTGGAGATCCAGTCCAAGCTCCCTGATAAAGCAGAGTCACCCACAGCAGGTTGCCCAGGATTGTATTCTGAAATTCCAAGTTCAGGAAAGGCAGGGAACTGCTTGAGAGGGTACAGCAAAGATAATCAGGAGGCAAGAACATCTCTCTTTTGAGGAAAGGCTGAGGGACTTGGGGCTTTTTATCCTGGAGAAGAGCAGCCTGAGGGGCATCACGTCAATGCTGATCAATACTTCAAGAGTGGGTGTCAGGGGGATGGGACCAGGCTTTGTCCAGTGCTGCCCAGTGACAGCACAAGGGGCAGTGGAACAAACTTGAATATAAGAAGTTCCATCTAAACATTATGAGGAACTTCTTTAATTGAAGGGGAGTGGGCTGCCCAGAGAGGTGGTGGAGTTTCCATCTCTGGAGACATTCCAAACCCACCTGGCCATGTTCCTGTGTGACCTTCTCTAGGGGAAGCTGCCTTGGCAGGGGGGTTGGACTCAATGATCTCCAGAATCTTCCATTCTTCCCCTCCCAGTCTGTGTTTCTGTGTGATTCTGTGAGACGTGACGAGCTGTAAACAGCTCACCCCAGGTTTTAAATCACTGTTTTAGGAATGCAGCTGAAGTAGCAGAGTCTCTTCCCCAGTTAACCAAAATAATAATAATTGAGAAGTTCTGCCTGTAAATCAGCACTGGGGAATGAGCTCCTGTTGTGCAAGGAGGAGGGGAAGGCAGGGAAGTGTCACATTTTATAGAGGCAGAATTTGTGATGAGGCAGTATCCTCTCATAGACTAACTGAAATGTTTGGGGGAAGCAAAATCCCAGCAAGCTGGCCTTTGCCAAGGGGCTGGAGATGGAGAAGGAGGAGGTGAGTGTCCCTGGTAGGGCCATCTCAGGTACTTCTGCAGCCAACAGACATGGGAGCAGCATGGGGAAGGGCTCCTGAGCTACCACCAGTTACAGCAGAGGCTCAATGCAAAGCTGCTACCATCTGCTGCACTTCAGGATGTGCTTCCCGTGCTGCTGAGTCCTGCCTGCACACACCTCTGTGGGGAGGGGGTGTTAAGAAAGCTGCTGGAGGTGGCAACCCTTATGCTGTAGATCAGGGTGCTCCAAATTCTCCCAAACTCTGGAAATCCTGAGCCTTTCTCTGCTCAGACCAGTGGCTGCAGTTCTCCATGCTCCCACAGCACTGGAGCTGAACTCAAATTGATGGAAAGTCATTGAGGCTTTGATGTGGATGGGTGAGATGTCCTCTCCTGGAGCAAGGAGCTCTTCAAAGCCAGGGTGCATCTCCCCCTGCACCCTTCTTCCCAGCAAAGCTAGTGGAGAGATGTCCCTTGGGCCACACCAGCATGGTGCACACAAGGTGTTGGGATGCTCAGGTTGAGTTTTGGCCTCTTGGGGGTAGCTCTGTCTGAACTCATTGTTCTGGGAGGTTCTACTCCCTCTGTGTGCTTATATCTCCTTCAGTGTCTTGGGGCCACATGATGGGCACAAGTCAGTCCATCTCCACATGCTTTGGTTTCTCTCTCAGTAGAGCAAAAAGAGGAATATGAAGGTGTTCTCCTCTTTTCCCTGTCCACCATCCTTTCCTAGAAGCTCTCTGTTTGTGCCTTTGAGCTGCAGCCAGCCCAGGAGGGTCCTGCCTGGGGAGAGAGCTGCTGCTTCTGCCATGGGAGGGATTAAATATTCACATCAGTATCAGAGAAGCTGTTCTGTTCAATAAATTCACTTTTCTTGCACATGACCAAGTGGAAGATCTTCTTATGGTAGGTCTAGAGAGGGAAGTTTTCTTTCTCATGATCTTCCTGCAGGGAGTTCTCATATTCAGCTCTAGCATGGAAGACTTCCACATTTTTCTTTCCAGCTCCCAGGTTATCTCCATCCCCTTGCCCAGATCTGCCAGGGTGATGCATTTCCACATCCTCTGCATTTGTGAATCTCCATCTCCTGCAGCCCCCAGGATCCTGGCTAGAGGGACCAGGGTGATGGAGTCCAACAGCCCCAGGCTCAGTTTTATTTCCTTCCTCCCTCTTTTGCTCACCAAGGAGGCAGGAGAACCAGGATTTGGGCTTTGGTAAGGAAGACATGAATTTCCCAGTGCAGTAATGCACCCTGAGATAGGTCCTGGAGGGGTTTTTCCACCTCCTGAAGCATCTGGCACTGTTGGCAACACATCCCAAGCTGATGGCATTTCAAGGGACATCACTTTCTGCAGCTGGGAGACAACAAACAGCTCAGCAAGGAAGTCAGAAGACACATGGATATTGTGCTTGGAAAGGACTCTTCCATTCCTGTCCCTGCCAAACTGGGATGCTCCTTTTTGGGATACTCCTTTCTAGGATGTTCCTGTTTGGGATGCTGCTTTCTGGGAGGCTTCTTTCTGGGTTGGTCCTTTGTGAGATGCTCCTTTCTATGATGCTCCTTTGTGAGATGCTCCTTTCTGTGATGGACATTGCTGGCATGCTTCTTTCCAGAGTGCTCCTTTCTGGGATGCTTCCTTTTGGGATGCTCCTTTCTAAAATGCTCCTTTCTGGGATGCTTCCTTTTGGGATGATCCTTTCTAAAATGCTCCTTTCTGGGATGCTTCCTTTTGGGATGATCCTTTCTACGATGCTCCTTTCTGTGGTACTTCCTTTGGGGATGATCCTTTCTAGAATGCTCCTTTCTGGGATGCTTCCTTTTGGGATGATCCTTTCTAGAATGCTCCTTTCTGGGATACTTCCTTTTGGGATGCTCCTTTCTAGGATGCTCCTTTCTGTGATACTTCCTTTTGGGATGATCCTTTCTAGAATGCTCCTTTCTGGGACGCTTCCTTTTGGGATGATCCTTTCTAGGATGCTTCCTTTTGGGATGCTCCTTTCTAGAATGCTCCTTTCTGGGATGCTTCCTTTTGGGATGCTCCTTTCTATGATGCTCCTTTCTGTGATACTTCCTTTTGGGATGATCCTTTCTAGAATGCTCCTTTCTGGGACGCTTCCTTTTGGGATGATCCTTTCTGGGATGCTTCCTTTTGGGATGCTCCTTTCTGTAATGCTCCTTTCTGTGATACTTCCTTTTGGGATGATCCTTTCTAGAACGCTCCTTTCTGGGATGCTTCCTTTTGGGATGCTCCTTTCTGGGATTCTTCCTTTTGGGATGCTCCTTTCTGGGATGCTCCTTTCTGTGATGCTTCCTTTCAACGTGCTCCTTTCTGGGATGCTCCTTTCTGGGATGCTTCCTTTGGGGATGCTCCTTTCCCACCTAGATGGAAAATTAGGTTATAGTGATGACCCTTACCTGTAGAAGGGTTCATGTGGGAGGGGGAGAAGCAAGGAGGAGCAAACCTAACCCTGCTAATTTGATCCTTAACATGATTCCTCCTTAAATAATTGTACACTAACTAATCTTTTATTATTTTTGATTAATATTTGCAATGATTTGTTTATGGCCTCCGACTGGGTGAGCTTGGGAGAGGCTGAGGACATGGTAGGTGTGAAAGCCATGCATGGCTAAGCCTTGTTAGGAGCTGCAAACCATCTACTTGACGGGCAATGGAGAAGAAGATGAATAGATCAATTTTCATTGCAGCTAAAGCTGAACAGTAGAGGGCTTCAAATTTCCTCTGGGGTCTTCTGTTGTTTAACTTATTTCTTAATGGTCTGAAACATGGTGTGACCAGGGCAGTGGCCTTTGACTAGAAGAGAAATATAAAGTTGCCCTGATAATGGAGCATTGGGAGTTATGAAAAGGAGCTGGATAAATTAGGCTGTGGGCTTGTGTGTGGTGGTGGCTGAGGCCATGTCCTTCTGGAGAGGTAAATATCATTATTACATAAGAGGAGAGGGGGAAAAAAAACAGCAAACCAGTGCAAACTTGTTGGATATGGAGGAGAATTTATTCTAAGGAGAGGAAAAATTGGGATGGGTGATGCTCTGTGTGTCCAGGCTGGAGTGGTGGGATTTGATTATGAGCTCTGCATCCCCAAGGCTCACGGAAGGGCAGCTCCAAAAATGTGTTGCTGGCAAAACCTAGGCAGGATTTTTGTTCTCAGCAGAGATGTGAGGAAATGAAAAGGCAGAGAAGATGGAATTTGGGTGCATTTTATGGCAAGGAGAAGCTCTCAGTTAGGCAGAAGCAGGAAACAGCAACTGGCTGCTAACAAATGGTGCTGATGTCCTTTGTCACGCTGGGTGGAAGTGACCCCATGCAAAATAGAGTTATAGATTTGGTGTGCAGCTGGACATCTGGCCAGGCTGGAATGGAAATGCTGCTTCTGCAGCCTCTGGGCTGCAGCTATAAACAGAAGGAAATGCTGACACAAAGATGTTCCTGGAGGCTCCCCACTGTGGCCAAAGAAATAAAAATTAAACTAAAATAAAGACTTTTGGAATGAAACAGGATTAAAAAAAGAAGCCTGAACTGGATTGATGCATTTAATAAGAATAAATATTTTGGCTTAGAGGTGACCACTTTTTTTCTCCCTACAACTATTCCAAGAAGCCAGAAGAGACTGAGCCAGACCTCTTGGGACATTGGGATAGTTAGAGACCAGATCTTATGAGGAGCAGCTGAGAGAACTTGGGTTGTTTAGTCCAGAGAAGAGGAGGCTGAGGGGAGACCTCATTGCTCTCTACAACTCCCTGAAAGGAGGTTGGAGTGAGGTGGGGCTTGGTCTCTTCTCCTAAGGAACAAGGGATAAGACAAGAGGAAATGTCCCTGAAATTGTGCCAGGGGAGGTTTAGGTTGGAGATTAGGAAAAAATTCCTTCAAGAGGGTCAGTTATTGGAACAGGCTGCCCAGGGAGGTGGTGGAATCCCCATCCCTGGAAGCGTTCAGGAAACCTGTGGCCATGGCACTTTGGGTCATGGTTTAATGGCCATGGTGCTGTTGGCTTGCTTCAGTGATCACGGAGGACTTCTCCAGTTGAAACAATTCTGTAATGCTATGATTTCATAGAATCACAGGATGAATTGGGTTGGAAGGGACCTTTAAAGTTCATCTATTCCAATCCCCCTGCAGTAATCAGGGACATCCCCAACTAGATCAGGTTGCTCAGAGCCCCATCAAGCCTGACCTTGAATGTCTCCATCATAAGGCCCCACCACCTCCCTGGGCAACCTGTTCCAATGTTCCCTCACCCTCACAATAAAGAACTTCTTCACTTCACCCTGCCTAAGGCTTGTCCAAATGTAGTTCTGTCATGGCTCAGGTCCCATCTGTTATCCCTAGGGCTGGCACAAGTGCTTGGCATGTCACACGCTTCTCACTGGCCCTTGGGGAGGCAACAGCATTGCCAGCCCTTGCAAACCTCCTGTGTCCCAGACAGTGGTGCTGCCTTGAATTCATTTTGCTCCAAGGAAAGGAGCTGGACTTGGGGAACATGATTTATGTTCCCTGCAGGAAGCGTTTGGGCCATGTCCCCCTTGATTTGGGTGATTTGTGACATTTCACCTGCAATTTCAGCTTCTGAAGTTGTCACGCTTGGGCAGAGTGAAATTAATGAGTGGTGAAGAAGGGAGGAAAGAAAAAAAAAAAAAGGAAAACTGAAAATTCAATCCAGCAGGTTCATGTTTTTCTTTCCCCTGTCTACAGCTTGTTGAATATTCTCCTTCCTCGTTGGGAAGTGGGAATCAAGTTCACGGCGTGGGGAGCATAATGGAGCAAACGGCCTTTGAGCTTCTCAAGTGCCTCTGTTCTGCTTGGGCATTTAATCACCCACAGAAGCCATTTATTGCCTCGTGTACTCCTCTCCTATGAACATTAGCCCTTAAAGAGCTGGCATAATTAAAGGTGAAGCCGCGGCGCCGCGCTCCGGCTCCTGCCCGTGGAAGGGTAACAGATGAGGTGGGAGTTGTGGTGGAGTTCAAGGTGAGAGCTGTAAAGCCCATTTTCTGCCTGTGTCAGGGACATTATTTTAGGAATGTCTAATTCTGCCCGTGAAAATTGAGGCTGGCTCAAATAATAATTCACGCTTAATGAACTTAGAGTTATAGCCCAGGCTCTGCCGTTCCCTCTGTGCCTGGCGCGCTCGATTGGCCCTTGTCAGATCTTTAAAGGATGGTGAAGAAATGACAAAAAGGATTTGATGGAATTTAGAGGAATTCCCCTCCCCCCCTCCCACAAAAAAAAAAAAAAAAACACAACCCCAAACCCCTCCTATTTCTTTGTGTTTAGATCCCTGTCTGGGAAGAAAAAGAGAAATTCGCCGCAGCTTCGGCTATAATCCAGTCAGCTCCTTGAGCAGGACTTTGCAAGGCTTTAACCTTCTGTGTTCTTCTTGCAGCTCAGCTCTTCAAAAGGCTTCCTGCCCTTTCTTAATGCCAGGGGAAAAAAAAAAAAAACACAAAACCAAAACAACCAAAAAAACCACCCCAAACCAAACACAAAATATTGATGAAGGGTTAATACCCAGAGCAGCCTGGAGGTAGCAGATTTAAGGACCTGCCTGTCAAGTCCATGACACATCCTCGACTACCCAACAATCAGCCCTTCAAAGGCTTGATCATTAATGCAGTTATCCTTGTAACACCCCTTTGATAGTAAATTAATGGGCTGTGGTATGTAGAACATCAGCTTGCTGCTGCTGCCAGCTGCATCATGGGGAAATGCTCACCCTCTGATGAGGTCGGGGAATGGAGGCAATCAACCCAAAGCCATGTGGCAAATGATTGCAAGGATGGAGCTGAATGTGAGTCTGTTCTGCACTCAAACTGTTTGTCCCAGCCACCTGAGGCACCCACAACTTCTCTGGGAAACCCTTTCCAGTGTCTCACCACCCTCATAGTGAAGAACTTCTTACTAATGTCCTAATGTCCAACCTAAATCTGCCCTGCTCTAGTTTAAAACCATTCCCCCTTGTCCTGTCACCACAGGTCCTTACAAATAGCCTCTCTCCAGCTCTCTTGTTGCCCCCTTTAGGTAGTGGAAGGACTCCCTAAGGTCTTCCCAGAGCCTTCACTTCTCCAGGCTGAACAGACTCAACTTTCTCAGCCTGTCCTCACAGGAGAAGTACTCCAGCTCTCTGATCATCTTTGTGGTCCTCTTCTGGACCCTTTCCAACAGAATCACATCCTCCTTATGTTGAGGGCTCCAGAGGTGGATGCAGTACTCCAGGCAGGGTCTCACAAGAGCAGACTCTTAGATTCATAGAATGGTTTGGGTTGGAAGGAACCTTTAAGGATCATCCAGTTCCAACCTCCCTGCCATGAGCAGGGACACCTCCCACCAGCCCAGGTTGCTCAAGGCTTCATCCAGCCTGGCCTTGAACACCTCCAGGGAGAGGGCATGCACAGCATTGCTGGGCAACCTGATCTTAAAGGTCTTTTCCAACTGGAATGGTTCTGTGATTGCCAAGCCCTGCATGGCTTCCTAGAAAGAGAGGGATTTTTTCTGGCTGCCGAAAACACTCAGCATCTGTATAAACAATTGTGTTAAGCTGCTGTTGTAGTAATTGTGTTTGTACAGTGAAGCAAAAAGGCTCAGTTTACCCCTCTGCTGTCTGGAAATGATTCCTCCAGGTTATGTGTGAAGCATTTTATTGGTTTGGGTTTGTTTTTTTTTTTTTTTTTATCCAGTGTACTCATTTCATTCAGGGGGAAGGAATAAAAACCCAAAAAGGAAAAAAAAAAAAAAAAGGAGAAGATACTATTACAATGACATAATTCTTCCCCAATGGTAACTTTATCCCTGCTTCTGGCTCTGTGCAGAATCATAATTCATTTTTGTCACAAGGCTAGCAAATAAATAAGAAGAATAAATTGAGCAGATTATCTCATCTTTAAGCCATGCCCAGCATTCATCACATCCACACCAAGAAGCAAGACTTATCTGCAGTCAAATTGATCCTACAAGAACACCTACCTTAAGCTCCATTAGTGTACCTCAGAGCTGCTCACACATCTCCCTTTGGTCCCTGACTGCTTAAAACATTCAGGCTGAGAGCCCTGGGGCTCTTTAGTCTGGAGAAGAGAAGACTGAGAGGAGATGTAATAAATGTTTCTTTATTTATTAATAAATAAACGTTTATTAAATAGCTGGGGGTCAAGAGGGAGGTGACAGGCTCTGCTCACTTGCACCCTGTGGTAGGACAAGGGGCAATGGATGTAAACTACAGCACAGGAGGTTCTACCTCAGCAGGAGGAGGAACTTCTTAATTGTGAGGGTCACAGAATCACAGAATTCACCAGGCTGGAAAAGACCTTCAAGATCATCTAGTCCATGATAGTCACAGAGCACTGGAACAGGCTAAGACCTTCAAGATCATCTAGTCCATGATAGTCACAGAGCACTGGAACAGGCTAAGACCTTCAAGATCATCTAGTCCATGATAGTCACAGAGCACTGGAACAGGCTAAGACCTTCAAGATCATCTAGTCCATGATAGTCACAGAGCACTGGAACAGGCTAAGACCTTCAAGATCATCTAGTCCATGATAGTCACAGAGCACTGGAACAGGCTACCCAGAGGGGTTGTGGATTCTCCTTCTCTGGATCCCACATCTGGATGTGTTCCTGTGTGATCTGTGCTGGGTTCTATGGTCCTGCTCTGGCAGGGGGATTGGACTTGATGATCTTCAGAGGTCCCTTCCAACCCCTAACATGTTGTGATCCTGTGATTACAGCGACACACATTCCCCAGGAGCCTTTCTTACAAAAAGCCTGGTTAAAACACCAAAAAACCAACTATCTGTTGCTATTTCTTACCATTGATTTGGTTTTTTGTTTTGTTTTGGTTTTTTTTACCTCCTGAAAGGACCAAAAAATGTACAAAGGTTCAGCAGAAGTTTGCTGCTTGTTGCTGCAGATGCAAGATCCCTTCCCACCCCTCCCCGCCAGCCTCATCCATTTCTCCTCTCACTTCACTGAAGTTTTAATAACAGCTGCTGCGGGGAGTTTCCACAGGACTGAGGTCTCATTACTCTTAGAAGAGATGCTACTGTACATTTATTAGTGTGCTGCAAAAGTGTTATAAATAATTAACAGGCAACTACACCGAGTAAACCGACTGCAGTCCTACTAATTGGTAAACAGACATGTATTTTACTCGGAGTGTATGAGGGGAGTATTAACCACTTACAAGTGAATCATCCTGCTGAATACATTTAAGCTTATGAATAATGGTTTAAAGGGCTTAAGGCTTGCTTTTATTTATTTCACAGCACTCAAAGAAACTGCTAGGAATAAAGAAGTGTACCTGAAAAGGAGTGAGGGTGGGTGTTGTGGGGTTTTATTTTTCCTCACAAGTAACAAGCTGTAGGACAAAAGGAAATGGCCTCAAGTTGCACCAGGGGTGGTTTAGGTTGGAGATTAGGAAGAATTTCTCTGCTGCAAGACTGGTCCAGGCATTGGAACAGGCTGCCCAGGGAGGTGGTGGAGTCCCCATCCCTGGAGATGTTTAAGAAATATGTGGCCATGGCACTTTGGGACATGGTTTAGTGGCCACAGTGGTATTGAATTGATGATTTGACTCAGAGGTCTCAAAGGTCTTTTCCAGCCAGAACTCAGATCTCAGAGGTCTTTTCCAAGCAAAACAATTCTATGACTCCAAAGCTTTGTCTAAGCTAAAACTAGAGTTGGGTGAACTAACTCTGGTAGCAAGAAACAATGATTTCACTTCGGCCTTTAACTAAAATAAAGTTCATTAAACTTCCTCTAAGCTCCTTCTGAAGCTGTCACAAACCAGCCCCATACAGAATGCAGACTGAGGAGGTTAATTTGCAGTCATGCTTTCGAGGTGTGTGCAATGAAGGTCTTGCCAACAGCACCAGACTTGTCTCCCCACACATCTTATTATGGATTTAACCTGATATATTTAAGTTGGAAAGCATACCAGGGTGAATCATTCCACTCTGGCTCAACTTGATGAGGAATATCTTGAAGATGAAGCTGGGACAAGCACTTTTTAAACTCAAAGAGACCCATGCCACAGGAGTGTTTAGAACAGACTCTCAGAATCATTCAGGTTGGAAAAGACTTCTAAGATTATCAAGTCCAATCAAGACCTTTAGACCATGTCCCAAAGTGCCTTTTTGAATGCCTCCAGGGATGGGGACTCCACCACCTCCCTGGGCAGCCTGTTCCAATGCCTGATCACTCAGAGAGATTCCTACTTACATCCAATCTAAACCTCCCCTGGTGCAGCTTGAGGCCATTTCCTCTTGTCCTTTTGTTAGTTACTTGGGAGAAGAGGCCAAAACCACCTTCACTACAACCTCCTTGTAGTATTTTGCCCCTGTGTTGGTTCAATACCTGCCTCTTGTTAAAAGGTGCAGGCTTTTGTTTAGCTCTCAGCCTCTGTTATTCCCTCTGGGTTTATGTCTTGAGCAATTTTCAGCCACAGGTTTAAGCTACTCTTGTGCAAAGGAAGTGAACCAGACATGAAACCATTACCAGGTCAGGAGGGAAGTTTGCTGGCATAACTTTTCTGCAGCAGAAGGGGTGGGCTGTTGGACAAGGTGAGGGAGCTTTTACAAGGGCTTGGAGTGGTAGGACAAGAGGGAATGGGTTGAAGCTGGAAGAGGGGAGATTGAGACTGAAGATTAGGAAGAAATTCTTCATAGTGAGGGTGGTGACACTCTGAAACAGGTTGCCCAGGGAGAATGTATTCAAGCCAGGTTGGATGAAGCTTTGAGCAACCTGGGCTAGTGGAAGATGTCCCTGCCTATGGTGGGGGATGTTGGAACTAGCTCATCTTTAAGGTCCCTTCCAACCCAACCCATTCTATGAGTCTATGATCTCCAGTGGTCCCTTCCAACTCCTACCATCCTGTGATGCCGCAAGCTGAGGTGAAAGTTCTCACTCCTGGCAGCAGTGCCAAACGTTGGGAAGGTGGCAAGCTGGCCTGGTGAAAGCCTCAGGTTTGCAAGAGGCAGGGCACAAAGCAACGCTGTGACTCAAAAAGGCAAACTGCCAGCGTGGTGGCACGCAACAGTTCAAGACTATATATAAATATCTGACCTATTTCTTATGGATAGCACAATAAGGACTCGATCAAAACCCCATTGAATTCTGCAGGAGCCTTTCCATTGACTTCAATGGCTTTTGAATTGGCCCCTATAAATGGCTCTGGAGGAGAAGATGGTGGTGCATTTGCCTGACTATTTTTGTCAGCTGTTTGATCACTTGCTGGGGGATTTTTCAAACTTCAGCCGTTCGCCATGGGGAGCAAGTGCGAATTACAGTGTTGGATGTCCAAAGAAATGTCTCTTGAAACGGAGCTGAGAGTCATAAAACAGATAAATGTGTTGGCATCCCATGGCCACTGAGATGAAAGGAGAGCATTAGCACTCATTAAAAGGGACAAGTCAGTGCCAGGCTTGCAGTGACCCTGTCATGGCAACACGAGGGGTCTGCTGTTTTTTTCTTGCAGTGCTCCCAGCTTTTGGACTAGAGGGAGGCTTGCAGGAGCAAAGGGCCAGCTTGTTTCCTGTCCTCTTGCTGAAAAATGGGATTCTGGGGAAGGTCCAAGAAGCTTCTCAGAGTGTGGCTGGAGGGTAGCATTCCCCTTGGAGATGTTTCTTTCTGACCCTGAAGCACACTGGTTTTATTCTGCTGTGGAGCTGTGGAAGTTCTCATTGCTCTTCTAAGTCCTCCAGCCTTTAGGCTCTCTTTTAAACTCTTCTTTTTAATGGTACCTTTTTAATGATGCCTTGTGGAAAGAGGGATCTCATCTCACACCTTTGCAGAGTGTTGCCTGTTGAATTTCATGGAGAGGTTCCTCTCTTTCTCCTCTTTGAGGACTGTGAAGTTCTGGGCAGTAGGTTCATAGTGGAAAGTTTTTCCATCACCACTTAGAGTGAAATCAAAGCCTCTGGTAAGGTCGTTTCCACCAAAGCAATTGCAGAACATCACCAACTGGTGCCACTTTCAAAAGCTGGGCTATTATGTTCCAGCCTTGTCTTTTTGTCTTATTTTATGTAATAAACGAACACTAGAATCAAAATGAAAAGCATTCAAGTGAGGTCAAAAAGATTGTTCCTGGAAACATTCTGTGATGTGAAGGAGATTCACACTTTCCGAGTTTTGCCCCCAGGTTGTGCCCCTCATTTAAAAGCCCTCAGAATATCTAATAAAAGGTAATTTACATGTTTTGACTTTTTTACTTTCCCTTTTCCCAGGGAATAAAGCTGTCTGCTTCTCCTCCTATTGTATCACACTCATCTAGACAGTAATAGTCAATCTTTGTCAGACCCAGGAATTTGCAGCTGAAGGCACAGAGCATTTGAGGAGCAGGATGTGCATAGATTGCTTCACATGATAATGATGGAGTTGTGGAGGTTTGGGGTTTTTTTCTTTGCTTTAAAAGCCTTTTGTGGATGCTTTAGAAGCAGTCAGTGGATTAGGTATAGAAACCCAGCTTGAGGGTTACTCACCATGTCTCAGCCAAATTGCTGGGTTCTGCAAGGTTACAGGATTGGGGCAGAGTGGCTGGAAACTGCCTGGCAGAAAAGGACCTGGGGGTGCTGGTTAACAGCAGCTGAACATGAGCCAGCAGTATGCTCAGCTGGCCAGGAAGGCCAACAACATCCTGGCCTGGATCAGCAAGGGTGTGGCCAGCAGGACCAGGGAAGTGATTGTGGCCCTGTACTGGGCACTGGTGAAGCCACAGCTTGGATATTGGGTTCAGTTTTTGGTCCGTCATTGCACGGACGTGGAGGTGCTGCAGCAGGTCCAGAGAAGGGCAACAAAGCTGGGGAAGGTTATGGAGAACAGGGCTGGGGAGGAGCAGCTGAGGGAACTGAGGGTGGTTAGTGTGGAGGAGAGGAGGCTGAGAGGAGACCTCATTGCTCTCTACAGCTCCCTGAAAGCAGGTTGCAGTGAGGTGGGGCTTGGTCTCTTCTCCCTAGTGTCAGGTGATAGAAGGAGAGGAAATGGCCTGAAATTGTGCCAGGGGAGGGTTAGTTTGGAGATGAGGAAGAATTTCTTTGCTGCAAGAGTGGTCAGGCATTGGAACAGGCTGCCCAGGGAGATGGTGGAGTCCCCATCCCTGGAGGTGTTTAAGAAATGTGTGGCCATGGCACTTTGGGACATGGTTTAGTGGCCATGGTGGTGTGGGGTTGATGGTTGGACTCAGTGATCTTGGAGAGCTTTTCCAGCTGAAAGAATTTTCTGATTCTATAATTCCATGACCTGCTTGATCTGTCATTCTTGCTTTTGTCAGCTGGACACAGCATTGGCTGGTGGCCCCAGGCTTTGGGCCAGCAGATGGTTTTAAGGAAGAGATGAGGAGTTTCTGTTGGACTAATGGGACCTGACGTTTCTCCACAACCTGTGGCTGGAGGTCACCTTCTTAATGGCACCACCCGTCCCAGGGCATGTCATTTAATTCTTTGCTTTCCACTCTGATCCTGCCAAGCTTCCCCTGTGCCTGCTCTGGTGAACATGACCAAGGAATTTAATTTCTCCTCCATGTCCTTATGCTCTAATTGCTCCCCGGCAGACCAGCTTCGTTGGAAAGCTTCCTGCTGTCAATGTTCAGGGATTTGGCTCAGGAGCTGGTTTGTGGAGGTTGTAGATTGGATGGGAAAATCTGAGGTTGCTGTTTGTGGGTCTGGCTTTGCTCATGACCCAACAGGGAGACCTTCTGAACGTGGTGGGAGCAGTGCTGACTCCTATTCCCTTCTAAATATGCTCTTTTTCCTGGGTCACACTGTCCTTTTCTGCTATTTACTGTGCTATAAACCCTTGATTATTCTCAGCAAAACCCAAACTTTCTGTGGCTCAAGACAAACAGGGAGAACTTCTTCATCAGACCTTTGTGACTTGCTGTCTGTATTTGTCTTCTAGAAATCACACAAGGAACCAAAAAGCAATATGTGACCCAACAAACAGCTCTGATTGAAACCCACTCCCCATTTTTAGGTTCCTGGAAGTGTCTAAAGCATAGAATCACAGAATGGTTGAAGCTGGAAAGGACCTTGAAAGATCATAGAATCATTAGGGTTAGAAGGGA